>NC_042972.1:43725931-43750931 GCF_901001165.1 Salmo trutta
TCGTGGTGATGATATGGTGGAGGGGTGATGGAGGGGCTTCAGGAGGTTTCAGTGCTCAGCCCAGGCCGGCGACCGTCCGGAGTGATGGTGAGGATGGCCGAACGAAGGGTGGATGGGAGTGGGAGTGGGCAGCATGTGTCCGGAGTGGCTGAAGGGGGGAAGGTGGCCCATGTGGGTCATGTGTCCAGCCAGGCCGGGGCCACCGCCGAAGGGAGAGGACTTGTCATGCATGCATTTGGACAGCTCATCGTAGCCATCTCCGGACCGCTTGCCCCTCTTGGACTTGCTGGACATCTTGCGGTTTCGTGTCTGGATGCCCTCCTTCTTCATGGTCATTGGCCTATTGACCTGTGGAGAGGCCAGGGAGGAGATGTTAGCTAAGGAGTAGTCAGACAAGCCTTGAGTAATATAGTTAAATAAAGGTTAAAAATATATATATAAATATATATATATAGGCTACTACATATAGGCTTCATGTTAATATTATGTGGGTTTCAAATCAAATAGTCCACCTGGGGGTGGCAGGTAGCCTAGTTGTTAGAGTGTTGGGTCAGTAACCAAAAGGTTGCTAGATCAAATCCCTGAGCTGACAAGGCAAAATTCTGTCGTTCTACCCCTGAACAAGGCAGTTAACCCACTGTTCCCCAGGAGGCTGTCATTGTAAGTAAGAATTTGTTCTTAACTAACTTACCTAGTTAAATAAAGTGTTTTTTTTTACCTGTTCATAACTCAATTATTAGTCATTGGACTTTTTCTTGCACTCTCAGTGATTTTATAATCAATTATGTCAAGTGTAATTCCTAATTTTAGATCATTTAGAAAAATCCAAACAACAACATGTTGCCTTCTTAATAAACATGAGGGGGGAAATCTGATGTGCCATAAATGTTGTGGAACAGATTTAACAGGCATTGGATGATCAAGCCACAATAAAAGGCATGAGCCTGTTAGGCTATTGTATATAATTATCTCACTAAACATGAACACACAGGACTGGAAGCCATGCTGGATCTGAAAGGGCTACTCTCAGACAATTTCGCATCAATGTAACTGACGCGTTACCCTGACATCAATGTAACTGACGCGTTACCCAGAATGACAGTCCCACCCTCTAGCCTCTCCTGGGAGTAACACCCCCCATTGAAACAAAGATGGATTAATAAAAAGGGAAAAAAACGACCGCGGGTTCTGCTTCACAGGGAAAGCAGGCTTTGCATCTCTGGGCCCCGCTCCTAAATCGATACAAGCTGTCCGCCCACTTGACCAGCTCGCCCCGCAGTTTCTATGTAAGCGGTTAGGCTACTTACGTTGTGCAGTTTGTAGTAGAGCCCGCAGGCGTTGCACACCGGGTCGCCATTGCCGTTACGCCTCCAAAGGGTGGTGGTGGTGGTCTGACAGTTAGCGCAGCAGGTGCCAGCTCGTCTCGAAGCGGACTGAGGAGGAGAAAAAGGCAGAACGTTAATAGGCTACATTATGAATAAAGCCATTCAAATGTTCGCTGATTTGACGATTGTATTAGCTTAGGCAACAGAGATCAACGAGGAAAGGGAACATGACATGAATACGATTATTGAAATTAACTACCATAGCCATGTAGGCGTAGCCTAAGGCATAGCCTAATATAGGCTAGGCCTATACATTTCAAATGTTCATTCGGAATTTTGCCTATAGGACATTTCTGCGTTTAAAACGTAAAACCTCTCGTTTTATAGCCTATTGTAATGTCCCACTCTCAGGGCTACATTCACAAATAACTTCAAAGCCAGGCCAGCGCCTGTTAGACTCATGAAATTGCTTATAGGGAGTCACATCTGTATTTGTTTAATTGAATATATTCTGTGATTTACACAAGCTTAATTCAATTTTCCAATTTGTGCAATGCTACAAAAGCTGTTTCTCTGAAATGCGTTGTTTCTCTCTTGTACCAATTTCTGCTGTCATAATTCATTTAATAAAAAAATTAGATAGGGCTCATTAATAATAATTTATACCGTCTCTATGCATGATTCTCCCTTCCCTTGATCCAGAGAATCAAACGACTCGGACTATAGGCGTCTATAAGACCAGGACCCTGTCTGCCAATGCGCTTTGTGTCCATTACAGATCTATTCTTCATACATAATAAGAAACGTTTAGGCTCACAATACAATAACACTACAGCCATGTATATTGCATGTAGACCTATGTATTTATTTTAATTAATTTAGGGTTTTATGACAGTGGTTCATGCAAAACATCCCGAATAAAAACTAGGATGGCGACGGACGGAATCTAAAAAGCAGACAAATAGAATACTACTACAACAAAAAACGCATCGCATTCCGGCGCATAAAGCTTGTGCCAGTGCCAACCGAGCATGACTAACAAACAAGAGACCAAGAACATAAATACATTTATTTTCCAATCCCCACCACCATCCCGCCCCTGACGTTCTCTCTCTCTCTCTTCACACATAACTGGGTCCTATAGTGTTATGATAATCGCTTTACAGTATATTGTAAAAGTCTGGCCTGCCGGGTCCATACAAAATGCAGCGGTATTTGTTGAAGGCGGAAACACCCGGGAGCCTGGCTTCCTTATCGTGCCGGGGCAGATATCCGAATAGGAAACAACTGGATGCCCTTTGAACAGAACTCTGAAAACACTTGAGTTGAAAATGCAAAGCTGTGGCCACAGACCGACAAATGGAAAATGTAATGGACTTCTCATCGGGAGAACGAGTCAGAGGCGCGCGTATTTACACCAAGCTGCGCTAAAATGACATAGCCTACTTGTTCCACTAATGCTGACAATAACGCTAATACAGTCTGTTACAATATATTTCAAAAAGACAGTTATAGAAATAAAAACAACATTCGCAATGTTCTCCATCCCATTACATGTATCTCAATGGAAGAAAACCTAGGAAAATACAAACTCAGGCAACCATTGCAATGTGTTAAACAATTATGATATTTCAAATAGGCCACCGCGTGGGTTAGCCTACACGTGTACATTAAAACATGAATTTACATTTAACAACACGAGTGAATTGGGCTACAATTTGGTGATCCAACTATTGCATCTTTGGAACTGCATGACTGGACGACTGCATAACGAGTGTCCATTTAATTAGATAGTAAGGTATTAGCTATTGATTGAAATATTCCCATTAGGCCTATGTATAGTAGTATGATTGAATTATGTCAGAACAAAACTATTCAGATCTAGCCCATACAGAAATGAGATATGGCGGGTATACCCTACTGATCATTAGAGGTAAACAAGGTAGAAAAGTTCCTTATATAAATCAATTAAAATATGTTTTAGCAAAATGTAAATAACGAATTCAAAGTTTATATCAATCTAAATCCATTGCATATTAATGCGTAAATGTTTGGAGCCACCCAAAAGTTAGCATTTGGAATGTGCCTTGAACTGCCACTGAAATGAAGTCACTTCTCACAACTTGAATGTCTTAAAAAGTACAAGATGGAAAGTAGGCCTATCCTATACAATCAAAATGATGAATCCTAATCAGAGGTCTGAATATAAAATTAACAAATAAACCTTTTCAAAATAATCAGGAACCAGTATAATTTTGGGAAAAAATGTATTGTAATAATAACTTGGAAATTAAACATACAATAATAATTCAGCCCACCTGAGACAAGGAAAATATATAGGCGTATGTGTATTAGAAATAACAGGGCTCAGAATAATCCTTGCTCTTAAATGCCTGTGCAGAAACACTGGACAAAGTATTTGTGTGTGTGCACTGTTTTTCACTCACTTCAGCATGGTAATAACCAATGCAGCATGGGCATTGGGATCAGTGACAGTATCAGCAGTATCAGCACTAATGATAGCAGTTAAAATGGCAATAGTAGCAGTATTGTAACAGGCGGTGTAGGCAATCACCAGGGGGTGCGAGGGACAAACAATTCCAGGAAGATCATAGGGAAAATACAACTTTCCTGGAATTGTCCTGGCGGTATCTGCTTCGTGCTCTATTTTGGCCCCCTTTCTCAGATGTGGAAGGGTAGACGGGAGCGAGATGGGGACTCACCAGTCTGCGTTTGGGCTTGATGAGAGGTCTGTTCTGGCCGTTCATCTTGTGGTACAGGCCGCAGGCGTTGCACAGGTAGTGGCCCGTCCCGTCCCGCCGCCAAAGCGGGGTGGAGGTGGCACCGCAGTTGACACACTCGCGCCCCTCTGAGCAGAATTCAAGTGGAGGGAAGACAAAGGAACATTTATATAATTAAAAAGTTCACACTCCATCAAAAGCTTAACAGTAACAGATTCACATTGAAAACAATAGCCGCCAGGAGAACACAGAGGAAATCAAGAGCCTACTGGACACACTCTTCATTAGTAGTGTAATATGAAGTCCAAGCCCCCCCCCCCCCCCCCCCCCCCCCCACACACACAAACACACACACACACTGGGAGGACAGTGTCTCAGTGTACATATCAGTGTGCAGGTGTACCAGCCAAAGACAATCCCATATGACTGTCATTTGTACAGTTTGGTTCAGGGCGAATCGCCATGGACACAGACACCTGTATGTAAAGTGATCCAGGGTAGGAAACCCAGAGACAGCCAGGACGTGTCCAAAGGTGTCCAAACAGATGAATGTGAGACACCATCAAATTAGAGCTACATAATTCATGTGCTGTGGGCACACATGAGAGGAAACAGAAGAGTGTGGTGGTGGTGGTGGTATTAAATGTGGGCCTGACCACATTGTGGTCTCCAACAAATAGGTGCCCAAATTATAGCTCAGTATCCCTTTATACCAGCCCGGTTTCTATGTTTCCCTTTACTCATGACTTTTGAAATGATTTACAAAATCTTTTCATTGTTAGGTTTCTGTTTGTGTGCCTGGCAGCTACTGTGACCCATTTAGGGGTGACCCTCTTCTGGTGTGTTCAGGGTTCAAGTCTTTTCACCCACTTCTACATCTTCAGCTGCAGAAAGACAGTGGGTGTTGTCTGTCTCTCTCTCTCTCTCTCTCTCCTCTTACAGGTTGCACTGCGATATAATGCACAGGCTCAGTCAAATGGGCCGTTGCTGAACCTCGACCAAAATGGCCTTGTTTAATTCATGTCTCTTTCTCCCTAGAGCATCATGCCTTTATTCCTATTATAATGTCAGCAACACCCATAGTCCCACCTAAACCCGAGAAAGGGATCTGCTCTGGACAATGGCAACGCTCCTTTTGAAGTGTATTCTGAGTGTTTGACTCTCTCTCCCTGTTTTGTCAGTCCAGCAGAGGCACCAGTATCAATACAACATCGCCTTCCAGCTCCAAAAATACAAAAGCTGTTGAATTGTTGTGTAATTTGGGAAGTTCCTTGGGGAGAGAACACTGAAATCCCACTGGCCGAGAGTATAGTAGAAAGACTGAGGCCATTGCCATTCCAGGGAGGAGGTATGTAGGTGAGGGCTAGTTTAAGGTTATTTAAACAGGAAGCCATACTGTTGTGTAAGGTAGGTGCTGACTGCTGAAATGTCAATGTGGCATTTCATACAACAATCAATCACGGCTCCATCAGACTTTGGGACTGATAAAGGAATGGCAGGCCTTGTGCGAGTTACTGATTCTGGATCTGTAAGGGAAGCTTCAAGTTCATGTGTATTTCTCTGTTGTGATAGTTACAATGCTCTTGCACAAAATAATCCCTTTAAAAGATTTGTGGATACCGTTTTAATTAAAACATTTGCATAACCAATCTCCCATCCACAAATGATTGAACTACTGAGCATACATCAGATAATAACACTTTGATCTGTAGTGATAATGCAAATGAAGACAGTTGTTTGCTAATATCTCTATACACTAACGAACAGTTAGAGAGACTCCACATTCAAATCATTTTTGGACACCAGACCCACAGCATAATTAACTTTGAGTTAATTAGTCTGAGCAAAATGTAATGATAAATGTCTCCCTATGAGCTCATGTGATGGCTTGATTAACTATGTAATTAACGATCTAATATTTGTATACATTTATCTGAAGGTGATGTGCTCTTTTCGGGAGAACCTAAACTGCTATAAGAGTAACGGTTATTACTGCAATATCATAACCTTATTATCAATTATTATTATTGTATTATGACTTTGTTGTCTTTGATATGGTCATTACTACTAGTGTTAATCATCCTTTCATCTCACTGGGCTTGATTCTTTCTCACTATCTCAGCGCACTGGGCCAAGGCCATGCCTAAAAACACAAACAGCAGGGCTCTGTCGCCTGTGACAGCGCGTCCCGACAGCGCTTTGTTAGTATTGGGGCGAGCAGTGGACGGTGGAGGTCGTGATTTGTTCACTCAAGGTATACAGGATATGGCAGGAGTCGCCAGAGCGTCGTGACTCCTGCATTTTTTAAGCTTCTGCCAAACAAGGGCATCGGTGGCATTTATTTTCAGCATCCAGCCAACCAGCCCAGATAAACATAAACACGACCACATTGAATATGGTTTCAAAAGAATGATTAGGTTACCATTCGTGCAATTTTGTAATAAAAAAACGTTATTTTTTAAATCTGATAGGCCTGTCAGACATGCTTATTATAGGCCTAGGCCACGTAGCACTTTCAACAGGCCTGCTAATAAAAACATTCACAATAGGTATTATTACATATTCTATTGAAATATTATTATATTCAGCACCCTCTTTATAATAATTATGCCAACTAGCCAATAAGCCAAATTATTGACAATAAATAAATGTTTCACGTTGAATTCCGTATTTTCATTTTGGTGATTGTTTGACTTTAGGCTGTTATCTCCTTGCCTCGACTCAAACGTGTTTAATAATGTTCAAACCTGAATATTTGCGATTCAAATATTAGCCGTTTCATGTTAAATGCTTAATCATTTCATTTAAGTGGACGGTGTTTACGAGTGGTGACGAATGCGATGGAACAGAGATAAGAGCCACTGGGACAGGTTTGGGAAGGAGAGAAGCGCTGCGGGTAAAATAACCTGAGGTTAACAGCCACTGTTCGACAGTGAAACATTTACAGGACCACCCAATCTATTTCTTGAAGATTAAAGCATTCATAGCCCTACAAGCAAAATACATTTAGAACAAGCTAAATGTTAGTTATTGTTTGGGCCCTGACAGAAATTCATGCGCTTGACAAAACATAGGCCTGACACTGGTTTATATTGTCCTAACATGGACTCCAAATATTTATATACCTTAAAATTACATAATTAGGCTATACAAGACTCTTTATGTGCAGGGTACGTTTAGGAATAGACTTATGAAACTCACCTGAGCACGACCGGGCTTTGCTTTTACACTTCGGCGTAAAGCTGGATGAAGATCCACCCAGCAGGCTACCGGGGTGGAAGAGACTGCCGCCGTATTCGTGTGGTGTTGGGAGAGAGTATGGGTAGGTCGGGATGGGGTGGTGTGTTGCGGGAGTTTGGGCACTCATCGAAGCCAGGCTGTTGCGGAGAGGACTGCAACCCTCCAATTTCATTCCTTCTGCCAGTGACACTTGGTATTTGATGGACTCCTTTTCGTCCATTCTTGTCGAGGTGGAGGTTGGAGAAGTAGGGCCGAGGTCCGGGGACACGTCTTTGGGAGGCGTAGGAGGGAAACTGTAGAGATGGTGCGGGCTGCAGTGGGACGCAGGGGTGAGGGAAGACACCGGAGCAGTGCTGGAGCTACTACTGCAAGGGTAGCCGGAGCTAGCAGGATGCATTCCTGGCTTGCTGAAGTGGCTGACCGCCCATGCGTTATGGTGGTGGGCAGCAGAGAGGGCCGCCTTCCCGCTGTCAAGCCACGGAATGCCGGGACTGTGGATGAGGTGTGGCCGGCAAACCGGACTCCCAAGGCGAGCTGTAAATATAAATATTATGATTTTTTTTCTAATCGAAAGCGATGTGTCCAGTTCTATCACACTGCGTAAAGTGCTGTCTCCTCACCTGTTGATGTCAATTCCAAACTATTTAAACTCGACATTGAGGTATACTTTTGTTAGTGTAAAGGTTATTCAAATAGCCTACAGGGCACCAACTTTAAAACCACGCCATTTCACAGTCCCCAGCGAAATCTAAAACAATAGTTAGGCTACTACAGCTCCGTACCATAGACTACTTGACAAAAATATTTACAGATGTAAATGTTTACGCTTGTTGCAACACAATCTCTTATTGTCGAAAGCATGTATGGGAGAAAGAAATCCACGGGGAGAAAATGGGATCAGTGTAGAGGCCTCGACTGAACTCCTATTTGCCTATAGTCATTGCCTGTTGGTCGCTCAGTTCCAGATCTCGGACTAAATAATGTTATTAGTAATTTTGCGTTTGGATTTTATATCCGGGAAGTGCCTCTCTCTCTCTCTCTCTCTCTAGAAACCCCTGCTTCAACAGAGGGGTTAAATGACATACTTCCCTTTCCTCTTGCTGTCTCTTGCTAGAAATTCTGGTTTTATGATTCCATGCCGTGCGCCAGAGACAGCCACGCGCATGGACATCTATGTGTTACAGTATTTTAGTTGACATCATTTATGCTCTCACATATTGAATAAAATACCATATATAGATTTGTTTTTAAATACAAGGTTCTGTATGGACGACTTTTTACTGGTAATGGAAAAATGTTCTGTGCCAAAGGTCTTTGTGCATCAAACATCACACAATCAGTTATGGCAATAATATAGGCCTACCGTCGATTAGTTTTAAAGCAACAGCCTGAGTGGTTGGATACATGTTGTCTTATTGCACCCTCTCACAATTACCTAAAGGCTATAAAGCGGACCTAATTAATACAGTTTAGTCACAACGCTGAGCGCGTCTTACCATGTGCCTGGCTGTATGTAACCCTGGCCCGGGAGTTGGCATAGTAGGGGTTCCCCTGAGAGTCCAAGTGGTTTAAAAACACATCCACTTCGTCTGGGGGCAAAAGCGGCGCCATGGGCTCCATGTAGTTGTGGGCCAAGCTGTGGTGATGCGAGTCCGGGTGCTGCCCATTCAACACGGCGTGATGATGCGCCATCCACCGTGATTGATCGGCTGCGACTTCCATACCTAAATCGTCGATAACTTTATCCAAGATATCACCGAAACGTCGTACTTTTTCTGAAAATATAAGTTCTCTTTATGTGGTCCTTCTCCTGGGTTAAGCACTTTTTACAGTCCCGAAATGTGGAGAAAAGGATGGACGTAGTGATGTCATACGGGTTTTCGGCACACTCTCCTTAAAGGTTCTTTGCTTCAGAAATAGAATCCTTGATCCGTTTTATTGGCTCTTACTGACACCTGAAATGAAACACAACAACATTTTATAATTTAATACACAACCCGATGCCAGACACTTTTGCACAACTCCTTCGGCGATGTATGCAAAATATAAGAGATTGTTGTTTTCCCTATATTTTCAATCATCCCAGGAGCATTGTATAGCCTACTGACGACCTTTTACCACAAAACTGTATTTTTTAAAAACTACTTACAGTGTATTGCACCATTGCTGCAATGTTATACTCATAACACATGCATCCAATCTTATTCCATTGGAGAAAAAATATTTCTTCTGAATTTACCTGTTGAAAGTTTGATCTATGACTACGATCAGCTGTTCAAACACACTTTAATCTCTGAAACGCCTGATCCGTGAGGTACCCGGGCGCACTTTCCTACTGAATTGTGGCAGTACACTGACGCGACTGGCGCCAGTAAATTCCATATCAAGCGAGCCGGGGCGGAGTCAAGAGCGAGCAGTGACCTCCTGTAAGCCAATCACAGATCAGTATAGCTGCAATTGGCTCATGTATCCCAGCTCTTTCAGTTCCCATTCGAAACAGTAATGCCCCGGACCAAAAAACTACAAGACATATCAATCAGCGGTGTAATTTCTCGGGGGACTTTTCTCTCTCGTGAAGCTCGCAGAATGAGCAATTTGCCCCTGATAATGTCTTCTTTTACCAACACTCAGAGACGGACAGCCCAGATGGAGGCAAATTGAAACTGTAAATTGTAAGCCGGACAATTTCTGTAACAGTCAACTAGGCCTACATTATCTGGCAAACGCAGTAGCCTATAGGCTGTTGTCACTTAGCCTTGCATACCACCTTGAGATTGTTTTGCCTTTAGATAACACAACATTATATTGCTAAGTTTGAATTCAAAGTGGATGCCAATGCTATTTTGTATAGGCTAGTTAAATGAAACCAACCATATTAGATGTAAACATGTTTAGTGGGCTAATTGAAATGCTATCAAACATCATAAAATAATGAAGCAGTCTTTTGGTTATTATTCTGTATTCAACAGTAAAGTGGTTGGTTTTCACATCTGCCTTGTTTTACAGCATAGGCCCTTGTGGAGAACTGCATCGGCAGTTTGGACACATTTACAAGGATTCTATATGCCAATTATGTAAATGTCTTGTAGAACAACACCAATTGCAAGTGTGAATGTTCACATGAACCTGCAATGCATATAAACCCAATTTTCAGTCCCTCTAGGATTAATAGGAGAGGAGCCGTTTATGACTTCGAAAATGGGGCCATTGTTGTGAGCGCCTAATTGTCTTAATTAGTAGTCACGACATTCCTCTTGTGAAAACATTGGTTTTGCCTAAGATCTAGAGCAGTCAACACTTTTTGCATGTTAATGGAGCCTTTTTTCTCACTTGGTGGTACAGACAGGGCGTCAGGCCCGCCTCACTTGTGTAAAACCAATTGGTGACCATTAGCGACACTTTGTTAATTCTTGATTACATTCACCTTATGGCTGAAACAAGAAGGCTTGTCCACCACAGTCATAAAGACAGAGTGTCGCCAATAACCTTTTATCAAGTGCGCCGGTATAACCAGCTAGGCTTTGTCCTACAACCGCTCTACATACCCAAATACCTGTCTGCATACCCAAATACCTGTGATTTATTTCAAACCAGGAATAGATTGGAAGGCCTCATAAGCAAAAGCCTATTGAATAATAGGCTACCAACTGAACCTCCTAAAATGTAGTCTATAATCCAGCTCTTGTTATGAGGTTATTAGGTTTAGCCTACAAGTAGTATTTTATTATAATGTGATGAAATACTGTAGCCTACACACTTTTGCACAGGTATTCTATGGGCCTGTCTGTACCTGATCAAAATAATACGCGGAAAGAGCATCCGGGAAAAAATCGCCAGTCAAGACGTACTGGCTTACCCTCTATAGTAAAAATGTGGCATTTCGTGCCATACATCACGATATTGAATATTAAAAAGAAAATGTTTGAATGTCTTTTTTAATAAAGAAAGTGTGTGTGTGTGTGTGTGTGTGTGTGTGTGTGTGTGTGTGTGTGTGTGTGTGTGTGTGTGTGTGTGTGTGTGTGTGTGTGTGTGTGTGTGTGTGTGTGTGTGTGTGTGTGCGCGTGATTGACAGACAATAATTGGACGGAGCTCGGGGCCCAGACTGGCCGCCTCTCTGACGCCCCGACTAGACGTCACAGAAAAAAATCTCAGCGCATGGACTTCACAATCGTTCCAAAAAAGCCTCGAGATCAGTTAGGACCAAGCTTTGTTTATTCTGATAGAAATACAGTGTTATTTTGGCCAAGCCTAAATCAAATAATTAGATACTTAGGCTACTACACTCAACCTGTGAAGAAAAGGATGCATGAATAGCTTAACGCAATGTTAGAACGAGGGCATTTGGACAGTTTGGGCTTTGATATGAGGATGTTTGCAGGGTGTGTATGTTGGTGTTTGTGTGCGTGCTTGAGCGCGAGCGAGAGTGTGTGTGGCTTGGCATTCAGTCATTGGCATCTGGTCAGGGGCCATGACATGATGAGCTCAGCTCTCTGTGCTTGTCAACTTCTAAAATCAACAAATGAGTGTATGTGGGGTCATAACACACCCAGGAGTCTCCCTATGTAATCACCCAAATAACAGACATTCTCCTGAAATGAGAGCTATAGCAGCTGAAAATGTCAGGTGTAGCGAGGACATCTGTCTTAATAAATAGGTTTCTTTGAAATCATTTACAACTCTGTCAATTGTCATTCATTGGCAGGTCAAGTTACATAGATTTCAAACAATGTTTTCTGTGGCACTTTGGTCTAAAGTACAACATTGATATTCCCTAAAGATATTTCAATGAAAAAAGTACAGGACTGCATTGAAAAAAGAATAAAACGCATCAACACAAGAGATCTTTCTAAACTATGATGCATCAATTTAACAGCAATGCAACGACTACATGTTTTCGATGTAAACCAAGAGGAAATCAAATCTTGTCTTGACCAAACCCTAATAGTGATCATAGCAGGTCATCTTTTCCCCCCTGACATCACCGCTGCTGTTTGTCTGTCTGTGTGGTTGTCTGTCCTCGGTGCTGTGCTCCTCTGTACCGCAGCCCGCTCTGTGCAATGTGGCTGGGCCTTGGTGGGTCAGGCCCAGCAAGCAGCCTCTCCATTGTTGTTTCGCATGTTTGCCAAATGGATTACTCAGCGGGATTTACCCCTCTGTAATTTATACCTTCATTAATCCCATTTGTATCTGTGCTGGAACAAAGGACGGGATGATGGGTTTGTGTGTGTATGGGGGGGGGGGGGGGGTCCACGCTCAAGGACATAGCAGCATTGTCTCACAGGGGATGCTTTCCTACTAGAGCAGTAGAGCCCTTGGATGTAAGTACATGAACCCTTCCTTGCTGCCTATGGCTGAGGGAAAACATGTATTCCCATAAGAAATGTTCATTGGCTATAATACATGGCATTGACAGGCATTGTTATGAATAAGAGGCAATACGATGGTAGCAAAACCATGTCAATTCAGGATGCTTTTTCTCTTCTGCCGTAGGTTTGTAGGCCTATCTGTGCAGCGGTCAGCTTTAAAGTCCTACTCCAGTCTCATTTTCACCCCATTTAACACCTGATTTACTTAACAAAAGGAACATCTCATGTTGAAGATATCTTTACGACCATTGCTAAGGTAAGGTGAATGACCGGACCGTTGTTATTTTTTATTTATTTATTATTTAACCGTTATTTAACTAGGCAAGTCAGTTAAGAACAAATTCTTATTTACAATGACGGCCTACCAAAAAGCCTCCTGCGGGGACGGGGCCTGGGATTAAAAACACATGACAACAACATGGTAGCAACACAACACGGTTATTACTGAACCAGAGTCGGTGTACGAGCAACAGAGAACATTCCAATAATTAACAGGTGCTGCTATGAAATGAGCTTGCCTTCTCTACCTGTTTGTTCCCCTTGCTTATGGTCAACATCCATCATTATTCAGAGGGGTGGGGGTGGGGGATGGGTGGGTTGGGGGGGGGGGTAGAGAAAGCCACAGAGGGGTTTGTGAAGATAAGCAGAGCTGGGGAGGGGAGAATGACACAAACCAGCTGAAGCATTATTGTCCTTTACTCATGGGTAATTACATCGAGCACAGGGCACTGGGGGCTATAGAGTAGACAGAAGCAGACAGCTCACAGCCCATCCTCGTGGAAGTGCGAACCCAGAACACGGTTGTGAAAGCAATGCATTTTCACCCTCATATTAAACTAGATGCATTAACTGTTTTCTGAGTTGGTGAGTATGTTCAAAGGAAATGTTCATAGTATAATGGCCCATTATTGGATGGACTTCTGTACATTTTGGCTCCATGGACCTCGCTGGTGGCCTTGATATCATTTGAGAGTGTATTTATATTAGGTCTAAGTGATCATCTTGACCACACTTATCTGAGACACACACGCAGAAAGGGGACGCTTAACTGGTATGGCATGTGAGGTGACTGATAGGTAAGGGGCCACATGCTGAGTTTCGAGTGTAAGTGTCATTTTTATTAGCTGATGACAGTCTCACGAGGGCAATAAATCTGCCTACTCGAGACAACAGTCCCGCCCTTGTTTCTATTGGACCACTGAGACCATGACGTTACTGCCCTTTCTTGTGATGAAAGGGGGTTGGTTACTGGAGTCTTCATGCGTTTGAAAGCACAGGTGATTAGTGGATACAATCATCGTCATCTCAATACGAAGCTGCAGGAAGCTGATGTTGATCTCACACCCGTGATTGGTTCGCCTAGATCTGCACAATTCCACAGTTCCATAACCCAAGGCCACAGCAATTGTCACGTTTAATTAAAGTTCAATTGTGATTAACTTTTGAATACTTCACGAACATCTAGTAAAAAAACAGATCACATGAAGTCAGTTCATTCAACTGATTGGGCTGCTCGTAATAACCACGTAATAACACTGTTAAACCATGAAGAATTGAATCTGGACAAATGATAGCCTAATCGATGGTGCGGAAGGTGTCTTTGGGAGGACCTTAACTCGACCAGATGACTTCATTGTGTTATATTCCTGGTTTATACAGCCTAATAGTTACAAAGACAAGTAATAACGAATACTGAAAGGAGCTATAGCATACTGTTTCTATGCATTCTATTTAGTCTGATTAAAAATGATGTTATTGTTTTGCAAGCCAGAAAACCGTGCTTGATAGTAGTAATTATAGATGTTACGGAAGTGCATGCAGTACATAAGCAGAAGATAATAGCATAATTAGATTACATGCTGCGTAACGAATTCTTATAAATGGAAGACTATATGATAAACACATGAGAAACTGTCTGCATAAAATACAGTGGAATTGTAGTCTATTGTTATTATTGTGATAGCTTATAGGCTCTCTTGTTCTTCCCACATTCTAACACGGCTACTCCGTGACGGTGCCACTCCAAGTGCGGTGCCAACTAGGGCTCTCTGTAGCCTATAATGTGTGCAGTCAACGATGCATCATTATGAGGCACGTATATTGTAAATGATATATAGGCAGATGGATAAAAAAAAGAGCTTTACGCTTGGATAGTCTACTCTCACATATTTAATTTCAGTTGATGGACAACTAGTCTTTCAAGATGTACCCCAACCAGTAACACGATTGCAAGGAATTTACAGCATGTCTGAATAATTCCACTTACAACAATAGTAAATAGTAAATAATGAATATCTCTTACCATCAGACTGACTCGGCCCTGCTCTGTCTGGGAGCGGAGTAATGAGAGATTCAGTCCGGTAGCCTATAACCGGTTCTCCGTTTCGCCTGCCTGGCACTGCGTAGTTCTCGCTGACGTTTCCCTATTATGCGCAGTTATGGGTGATGGACTGCCTAAAAATCAATCCGCGTTTGTTGGGGATGCTGCTGTGGAAGCTGTGTCCCTCTGTCCCAAAAGAGTTATGTCAGCTGGCAAGCCCCCTCTCTCTATCTCTCCCGTTATCTCTATTTCCCTTTCTCTCTCTCTCGCTCTGCTCTCCCCCTTTTTCTTTCTATAGCTCCGCTGAAAACGAGAAGAAAAAAACTTGATAGACATTGGAGACATGTATGTTGTTATGGTGCGTCAACCAGTCTCAATCTTGTCTTCCGGGTCGTGACTTCTTTGAACATTTTGATATGGATTTTGAAGGAGGGGACGCACGGTATCTAGTGTTCATTCTTAAACCCTTTTAATCTTAAGGTTTATCCGGCCAACAATTCCACTTCATAGTCGAAGCAGAACAGTTCCTTATGGAATGTTAGAGAGAGTGGCACGTCAGTATCACTCAACCAACCCGTGCAAGGTGAGTAACCCAGTAACTGAGTGAATACGAAAAAAACGCTTCCGAAAGAGACACTGCTTCATTAATGTCATCCAATCCACTTGGACCAAACATCTTCCCAATCAGGTTATTGTGTTTAGTTGACTCAGATTTTTGGGATTATATTACATATTGAGCTATCTTGGGTTGCTTGGCTCTCAAGCAAACTAAAACTACATGCACAATATAAATGGCCAACAGCAATCCGGTGTAATGAATTCCTTCCCCGCTCATTTTGATTGAAATACGGTATACCCCATGACCGAACCTCCCTCCTACGATCTTCTTTTTACTCTGTCCCACACATTAACACCAACTTTAAAACATGCAAAGCCTCAAAATCTCCTGCACGCGACCTAGGCTCGTGCGCTGCAGCTAAAGCCAGGCAGGTGCAAGGACTGCTGCATCCCGGGCTGTGTCCCCTAGAGTGCACACACACAAAAAGAGGAGAAAACCAAGCTTGCATAAAGAAAATAAAGAAAAATTGAACTTTGACAGAATTACTTGCATTCATTTCAATGCTTAAAATCACTTCTGCAAATACCTCTGTTTTGCGTCCATGAATAAGACCTTGAATAAAAACAACAACAGAAAAGAATATACACACTGTCACTAGTTTATTTGTCATCCCCAAAAGGCCTAGTTGATTAAATAATCGAAAGAAAAATAAACTGATAATAATCGGTCTGGTCTACATATATCAGATTTTCAACAGCTCGAGAAAGAAAGACAGGAGATGAGCCTATATGTTATCTTAAGATGGCTTTATGGCAACCCTCCATGGAGGCAGGAAAAGCTCCCCAATGTAGGCTACACGGTTGTTGTATTTTGACGCCATTTAAAAGTTTGTGCCTATAGGCCCATATTTGAAATAGCCTGTATGGCGCATAGGCCTTCATTTTCTTCAAAATGTTTTTGTACAATATCAAATTCAATGACCGCGCACAATTGACGACACCATATCTTGCACACAGTGGTGACTCCAGCCTGCCTGTACCTTCCTTGAAATGTAAACTCGACCCCTGTCTGGATGTTGTTATCCCATTATTCAAATTAGAGGATGAAAATGCACTTAACATTTAGGAACTTGGAGCAGACATAAGAGATCAATTCGAATGTCCATTATTGTCACTGTATCCACCCCAAAAGCAACAGTTATTTCTTTTAGGCTACATAAAGTTACGTCAACAACAACAGCAAAGTTTATGATAATACTTGTTAATGTTAATAATTACAATCAAACACTCATCACGAATAGCTCTTTTCGTTTGGATTATCGTTTATTTACAAGCCCATCATCACTTGACAAAAAAAAAATGGTTGGGCTAAATAAGAATTTCGTAACATACCATTAAGTCAATTAGAATGCCAATTAGTGACAGATCAATAAACGTATGAGCAGCGTGAGCCTTGTGATGTCCAGCGAAAATAACAGCCTCTTGGTTTGAGCGCCCGTTTAAAGTTTATCAGCCCAGAGCGTCAATTCCTATTTGGAAGTTGTGTAAAAAAAAAGATTTAAAAAAATGATAAAACATATATATTTCATAGACAGACAATATGACATGTCACATTGTCCACCCAAATCTAGCCTATAGTGTGACACCTAGCTTATATTAAGGACATTTTAAAGCAAATTATCTTGAGGTGAGCGTAATGACAATATAGCCTACAAAGTTATAGTTCAAGATTAGCCACAATAATTATAAGGCGGAGGACTTAATAATGATAATAGGCCTAACAATAATTGAATAATGATATTTTTCATAGGGTCATCATAATCACATGAACATGTATTCTGTGTATTTATTCATTTATTTAGCCTATGTTTCTTTCTTATCAATTTCAACATGTTCTGCAGCAGGGTTTTTGTCCTGTCTGCACGGCGCTTGGCAGAGACGTTATTATTTATATATGCATGCTGCATTAGATGCCAGGGCCCTTCTTCTTCCGATTATTAGCCTACCAGGGGTAATATTTCATCGGCACTAGGCAATCTTTGTTCTCTGTGAAGATAATAAATGGCCTAATCGTTATCAGCAAACTGCTGGGGGTGTCAGCACCGAACGAGGCTGGAAGCAGGGACCAAAGTGCCGCTGAATAAATTGGTGTTCCTTATCTCTCATTCCCAGATTATCGCCGCCTTTTCAAACTTGCACAAGAAATACATTCAATGCATCTAATGCATCATTTGTGGGGGGAAGATCCCGTAGGTTGATAGAGACAGATAGATGCAGAGAATGAACAAATATTTACAGGTTTTACGCGCCGGGTGTTGGAGCCAATATTAGCTCCATTGGGGTTTTTAAATGAGTTTACTGAGTATAGGCCTTTGGTACACACACTTTACATATCAATACACGCTGTATTAAACATATATCATAGTGAAGTGATATGATGGTTATCTGACTGATTAATCCTGTCTCCTCGGTTGTTGTCTCTACATTGGCAAAGTGGTAGGGCTAAATGTGTTTTTTTTTCTCCTTTGCCTGGGATGTAGCCATGCATGCGTTTTCAGATATGCTTTCTATACTGAATGGCAGCCTACTTCCTGTAACTTATATTAACTATCACCGTTGAAATTTGAAACACAATGTAACATAATAACTAACACATAATAACAATTAATAATGATAATATTAATGGCCATAAATAACAATCAAATAAACAATAACATAATACTGTCATAATATTAGCTTAGGCTAAGTAAAACGAAGAACAACAACAATAATACAGGCCTACTATTCCACTACTACCACTAATAATAATAATAATAATAATAATAATGATAATAATAATAATAATAGGCCTAATAATAGTAATACAATATAATTATTATGTCTATTAATCATAGTATTATCAATGGCAATTATGTCCACTTCAATATCGACTTAAAAATACAATATATACTATAACACATACAATAGGCCACACTAAAGATTCCGAAATGCCAAAAGTTTATTAGTGCAAGTAGACAAGCAGTTCCTGCTGTTTTAGTATATGTGTATTCTCTAACAAATGCCTTTCTTACCACTAGAATAAAATATTCAAATTCAAACACAATTATTTTTCTATGTCTTACGTGTAGACCTATAATCTTAACAGGTATAGGCTTACGATAGACATGGTGTGGTATGGGCCTAATATTACTTCACTCTGATATTTCATTAGTGATGGCTGATGAGCGCATATTTCGCAAACACTATTAGCCGCAAAAACTGCACCATGGACACCCAGGTATCTAATGACTGCCCTTTGCTGTAGCCATAGAGTCTACATTAATCATTTGACCACACAGATAGTACGTTTTGTAAGAGGGAGAAACCAGGTTTCCATTCATAATCGAGCATGGAACATGATCTACAATTTATGTGACACTTATGACAACAACAAGAAATCCAGTATACGCAATCTCCCCTTTTAATAAAGACCCACTGCACACACTGGTTGAATCAACGTTGTTTTCACGTCATTTCAATGAAACAACGTGGAATAGACGTTGTATTGATGGGGCATATCCACCCGCCCGGTGCTCTGATGGTCTCCTAGACAACCAAGATAACGTAGCAGCAGTTTTCCATATCAGCACCAGTCTATTATATCCCGGGATTAGCTCTCTTTCCGAAAAGGTCAGACACAAAGTCATGAAACCTGGTATTTTCACCCTGGCCCAGAGTGCATGCACATACATATATGCATTCGTGTGCCATTTCATTCGTATGCCTAAAGTCATTAACTTAATGGCCTTCAACATTTCCCTGCTCACAAAATATCAACATCATAAAGAAAGGCTTGTCGGGGTTACTCGGGCTATTTGTGTTATTAGCAACCCGCTAGCGCTCGGTTTTAGCAATCGGGCCCTATTGTACTGTTATGTAGCGACCCCTAGTGATAAAATGATGATTAAAATGTAGACCCATTCAAATGAGGAAAGTGAAGAAGTGGACGTGCGAGCGTACCTTAGAGACACGGCATGAACATTTACATTTTACATTTTAGTCATTTAGCAGACGCTCTTATCCAGAGCGACTTACAGTAGTGAATGCATACATTTCATACAATTTCATACATATCATACATTTATTTTATTTTTTTTCTGTGCTGGCCCCCCGTGGGAATCGAACCCACAACCCTGGTGTTGCAAACACCATGCTCTACCAACTGAGCTACAGGGAAGGGAGGGAAGGAAGGGAACCGTACATAAAACGAGCGTACCTTAGAGACACGGCATGAACCGTACATAAAACGTGTGCATGAGTTTAAGTCGTCTGTTAAATTGCTTTTTTTGTGCATGTGTGTGTGTGAGAGAGAGACAGAGAACCTAGAGAGAAATTCATGCCAGATAGAAATTCATAGAGTCACAGAGAAGAGATGCAGGAGATGGAGACAGTGTGAGAGACAGAGAGAGAGAGAGAGAGAGAGAGAGAGAGAGAGAGAGAGAGAGAAAGAGGGTGAGAAAGTGAAAGAGAGAGCGAGTGCATGTGTGTGTAGGTGTTTGTGTGAGTGTGTGTGTGTGTGTGTGTGTGTGTGTGTGTGTGTGTGTGTGTGTGTGTGTGTGTGTGTGTGTGTGTGAGAGACAGAGAACCTAGAGAGAAATTCATGCCAGATAGAAATTCATAGAGTCACAGAGAAGAGATGCAGGAGATGGAGACAGTGTGAGAGACAGAGAGAGAGAGAGAGAAAGAGGGTGAGAAAGTGAAAGAGAGAGAGAGTGCATGTGTGTGTGTGTGTGTGTGTGTGTGTGTGTGTGTGTGTGTGTGTGTGTGTGTGTGTGAGAGATAGAGAGAGAGACAGAGGAAATATAGAGAAGAGATGCAGGGCATGGACTCAGAGTGACAGAGAAAGAGAGAGAGAGAGAGAGAGAGAGAGAGAGAGAGAGAGAGAGAGAGAGAGAGAGAGAGAGAGAGACTACAAAAGGCCATTGCACAGCTGGAATGTTCCAGCTGGGATTCCCGATGGCTGGACAGGAAGAGAGTGGAGTCCTGACAGGAAGAGTCTGCTGGGAGGGCTAGCGCTGGGTGGGGAGAGAGAGCTGTTTCCTGTTCGCTGCTCTCCCTCTCTCAACACATTTCTCTCTAAGTTTTCTGTCTACCTATCCCTCTGTCTTTCGCCATGCTTCACTCCCCATCCACTTTAGGGCTTGTAGGCCTATCGCTTTTGAATCCATCCTATTTCTCTGAAATGTTCCCCTTCAAACTCCTCATGTGAATTCACACAGCCACCGTATATGATACGTTTGTTTAAGGGGGTTGTGGGGAAGAGGACAATGGGTCAAGCTGCCAGGCCGCCAGGTTGCTTGAGGTGTAAGTTAACTGGGGTGCAGGAACCAGGTGTTACCACGGTGACACTTCCTGCCTGTCAGATCTGGCAGATCTGACTCACAATGTAAGGCCGTGTACCAAGGGGACAACAAAGAGTTAATGTCAGATTGGCAAAAAGAGGTGAGAAAACACGGAAATAATGAGTCTCACTGTAGAGATGAAATACAGTGGTATGTGAAGTGTGAGAGGAAAAATGTCTTTGTCTCTCCTAAGCTCAGTGGACAATCAAAGTTTCCTATCAGCTCTGGAGTAGGGGGAAATTGGCTGCCCTGGAAAGGAGAGGGCCACTCTCACAGCCAATGGGAAGTGCCCCTGTCACTTTAATCAGGAGTGATAGAGAGAGGAGGAAGTGTGTGTGTGTGTGTGTGTATGTGTGTGTGTGTGTGTGTCTGATGAAGAACCAAAAACTACAACAGGTAGTCGAATTAGTCTAAATTTATGATCATGAGCACATGGTTTGGATACAGGAAGGACATGGAATCACCTCAACATTAGAGTAGACCCCTTTTGCAGCTTCAATATGACTAACAAATATATTTTCATAATGAGTGAGACAAGGTAATACAGTAACACTTCACATCAAATTCTAATACTTTGTGATCGTTACAATAGCTACAGAAGTTACAAAAACTCTCAGCTCATTAATATGCAATAAATATGCAATTCCGAAGTATTATGTAACAACATGCTAATAAAACATTGTTCAAAAACGTAATTACAGTTTGATTAAACGGGCACAAGAACAGTTTAATGTTACAGTAACAAAATATGGCTATTACATGTCAAAATGAAACCAGAATATCGCAAAACTGCCTTCTTGAATAAACTACAGCCAAGGTACAGTAGGTTGAAAATCATGTTAGTTTGTATTTTTAGTAAACTATCCCTTTAAAGATGGTATAGTGTGTGTTTAAAACAATAACACTTACCCTCAGATGGACAAAGAGGTTCGAAGTTGTTCTTGCTATGCATCCAACTTGCTGTTTGCAATGTTTGCAAATGGCTTTGAATTACTCTGCAGTATTTTCAGGTAACATAAAATTAATTGCAGCTTTCAACCTTTTCAGTGGCCTGTTGAAAAAGTAATTCAGTAGTTGAGCATTACAACTTGTACTTATCTGTTCAAAATATAATTGGTTAATTGGTTTGACTTGATTATGTACACCTGGGGCAATAGACAATCAGGATAATGGACATTTGCAATATATTCAGATATACATGTATTTTGTAGATCAAATGAAGAGTTCATTCTAAAATGCTATATATCCATTTTCAGAAATTCTGATAAATTAGCTTTATCTTATCTCATTTACATACAGTAAGTATTCACACCCTTGAGTCAATACTTTGTAGAAGCACCTTAGGCAGTAATTACAGCGGTGAGTCTTTCTGGGTAAGTCTCTAAGAGCTTTCCACACCTGGATTGTGCAACTTTTGCCCATTATTCTTCTCAAAATTCTTCAAGCTCTTTCAGATTGGTTGTTGATCATTTCTAGACAAACATTTTCAGGTCTTGCCATAGATTTTCAGTAGATTTAAGTCAAAACTGTAATTTTACCACTCAGGAACATTCACTGTCTTCTTGGTAAGCAACTCCAGTGTAGATTTGGCCTTGTGTTTTAGGTTATTGTCCTGCTAAAAGGTGAATTCATCTCCCAGTGATGGGTAGAAAGCAGACAGAACAAGGTTCTCCTCAAGGATTTTGCCTGTGCGTAGTTCCATTACATTTATTTTTTTATCCTGAAAAACTCCCCAGTCCTTAACGATTACAAGCATAGCCATAACATGATGCAGGCACCACTATGCTTGAAAATATGAAGAGTGGTACTCTGTAATGTGTTGTATTGGATTTGCCCCGAACATAACACTTTGTACTCAGGACAAAGAGCTTTTTGCGGTATTACTTTAGTGCCTTGTTGCAAACAGAATGCATGTTTTGGAATATTTTTTCTTCTTTACAGGCTTCCTTCTTTTCAGTCTGTCAATTACGTTGGAATTGTACAGTAACTTCAAGGATTTTGATCCATCCTCAGTTTTCTCAGGTCACAGCCATTATACTCTGTAACTGTTGTAAAGTCACCATTGGCCTCATGGGGAAATCCCTGAGAGGTTTTCTTCCTCTTCAGCAACTGAGTTAGGAAGGATGCTTGTATCTTTGTAGTGACTGGGTGTATTGATACACCATCCAAAGTGTAATTAATAACTTCACCATGCTCAAAAAGGTATTCAATGTCTGCTTTTTTTTACCCATCTACCTATAGGTGCCCTTCTTTGCGAGGCATTTGAAAACCTCCCTGGTTTTTGTATTTGAATCTGTGTTTCAAATTCACTGCTCGACTGACAGATATTTGTATTTGTGGGGTCTAGAGGTGAGGTAATCACTCTATTATTGCACACAGAGTGAGTCCATGCAATGTATTATGTGACTGGATAAACTTATTGAGGCTTGCCATAACAAAGGGTATGAATCCTTATTAACTCAAGACCTTTCAGCTTTTCATAATTCACTTGTAAAAATGTTTTGAAAAACATAATTCCACTTTGACATTATGGGGTATTGTGTGTAGGCCAGTGACAAAAAAATCTAAATTTCATCGATTTTAAATTCATGCTTTAACACAACAAATGTGGAAAAAAACTCAAGAGGTTTGAATATTTTCTGAAGGCACTGTAGCATTTTGGAATGAAACTTCAAATATGACTGTCAGATAGATTAGAATAGTATAAGAGATTGTGTGTGTGCTCTATTCATTCTATTTCTATCTTCAACATGCCGTTCCAGATACAGCCCTGCCATTTGATGAAGGCAGCCAATCCAAAAGTTTCTGAAAAGTAGTCACTTCCCGAGAAATGTAATCAAATCTTTTTTTTAAGTAGTTGCTTTCTCAAATCTGTTTTCAAATTGTTTGCAAAAGTGGTTACCTTCTGAGATCTGTATTCGAATAGTTGTAGTCACCTCGAAAGTAACTATTTGTTCCCCCGGAAAAATAGTTACTTTCCACAAGGCATAGTTAAAACTATAGTTATCCCATGACTCTAAGAGCAACATATATCCATTATTTTTGTAAAAAATGCAGCACTATTTATACCTTGTCTCAAACCTTATTTTATTAATTTGGAAAATGTTCTGTAATTCTCTTTCACTTTGAAAATGGGATGTAGGTTGTGTAGATCTGTAGGAAAAAAAATCTAATTTAATCCCTTTTTAGATGTAATTTTAAGGCAGTAAAATGTGAAGACAAGTGTAAGGGGGTGTGTAGACGTTCACTAGGCACTGTATACAGTTGAAGTCGGAAGTTTACATACACTTAGGTTGGAGTCATTAAAACTCATTTTTCAACCACCCCACAAATTACTTGTTAACAAACTATAGTTTTGGCAAGTCAGTTAGGACATCTACTTTGTGCATGACACAAGTAATTTTTCCAACAATTGTTTACAGACAGATTATTTCACTTATAATTCACAGTTTCACAATGCCAGTGGGTCAGACTTTTACATACACTAAGTTAACTGTGCCTTTAAACAGGTTGGAAAATTCCAGAAAATTATGGCTTTAGAAGCTTCTGATAGGCCAATAGACCAATAGACCTCCACAAGTTTGGTTCATCCTTGGGAGCAATTTCCAAACGCCTGAAGGTACCACCTTCATCTGTACAAACAACAGTACGCAAGTATAAACACCATGGGACCACTCAGCCGTCATACCACTCAGGAAGGAGACGCATTCTGTCTCCTAGAGATGAACATACTTTGGTGCGAAAAGTGCAAATCAATCCCAGAACAACAGCAAAGGATCTTGTGAAGATGCTGGAGGAAACAGGTACAAAAGTATCTATATCCACAGTAAAACGAGTCCTATATCAACATAACCTGAAAGGCAGCTCCGCAAGGAAGAAGCCACTGTTTCAAAACCGCCATAAAAAAGCCAGGCTACGGTTTGCAACAGAACATGGGGACAAAGATCGTAGTTTTTGGAGAAATGTCCTCTGGTCTGATGAAACAAAAATAAAACTGTTTGGTCATAATGACCATCGTTATGTTAGGAGGAAAAAGGGGGAGGCTTGCAGGCCGAAGAACACCATCCCA
>NC_042972.1:44055931-44228431 GCF_901001165.1 Salmo trutta
CCTATATCTGTGACATTCACAGCTTAACACAGCAGGAGAACTAACCAAAAATCCTAAATGACAAAAATGAGCCTGTCATTAATAGACAGACACAAAAATCAACTACCTCTTTCTCACACTGCCACGTCTGTATTCGTGATCTTGCTGTTCGTTTACAAGACACCAGCTTCACTCAATGCCTGTGACGCTACAATAATCGGAGTGATTGCCCGACTGCACAAAACATTTTTTCCCGGGAATAGGTTTAATTTTCCGTTCACCTTATTCTGCATACGGGGTTTCTTGATGTTAAGGCCTACTGACATTTCAGTACGGGAAAAAACGAGTTGTCAGAAAGCGATTTTTCGGGCATAACTCACACGCCACATAGGACATCGTGCGTTTTGCAGTTTGCAGGATCGCACCTGCGCAATTCCATTTCTCCCTGCTGTCAGTTTAGCCAGCCTAGCCCACTGTCTCCATACTGTAACAATGGCGAACATGAGACATATGAAGACAGTGTGAGGGCTAGGCTACTAGGCAAACGTTTTGCTCAAAGCAAAATACATTTGTTTTTTTTGGACTACATTTCATTCAGGCGAAATTACCTTTCCATTTCATTTACTGCACGACTTTGCTTATCTCGTGAGTGGTTAATCTACGGAAATCTAAGAAGAACTGATATTTGTAATGCGTTGCCTTCTGCTCAAAGTTGCTGTCTTGTTACAATGTTGTTATGTAGCAATATTGTTTCCCGTAGAAAAGAATGTATCAGAAATTGATGTTATGATCACTATGCTTATGATCACTAGGTGGCGGTCAATGCCCATAGTAACATATCTCCTTATATGGAGAAAAGCGCAAAGCAAAAGCAAAGCCTCTCATGTGGTTGGAGAAAAAATGCACTAGCCTACAACCATGTTTTATTTCTGGCTTTTGTACAACGATGGACTGATATCTATCCATATCTCAACCATGTTCACATGGACAGAGAAAATCTGGGTAATCTCACTCTCACTGCCAATGGCTCCCTGTGGGATGACTATGCAAGGTCATGGTTCTCATCCTATGGCCATTGCCCTCTGGGGCTAGTATTTTATTTATGTATTTGTATTTTTATTTAAATTCTTATTTACAATGATGGCCTACCAAAAGTCAAAAGGCCTCCTGCAGGGATGGGGGCCTGGGATTAAAATGTTTAAATAAATACATTATAAATATAGGGCAAAACACACATCACAACAAGAGAGACAACGCAACACTACATAAAGGGAGACCTAAGACAACATAGCAAGGCAGCAACACACGACAACACAGCATGGGAGCAACGCAACATGGTAGCAGCACAAAACATGGTACAAACATTATTGGGCACAGACAACAGCACAAAGTGCAAGAAGGTAGAGACAACAATACATCACTCAAAGCAGCCACAGCTGTCAGTAAGAGTGTCCATAATTGAGTCTTTGAATGAAGAGATTGAGATAAAACTGTCCAGTTTGAGTGTTTGTTGCAGCTCGTTCCAGTCGCTAGCTGCAGCGAACTGAAAAGAGGAGCGACCCAGGGATGTGTGTGCTTTGGGGACCTTTAACATAATGTGACTGGCAGAACGGGTGTTGTATGTGGAGGATGAGGCTGCACTAGATATCTCAGATAAGAGGAGAGGCCTAAGAGGGTTTTATAAATAAAAAAGGTTGCAAGTATTCAGCCCAGTCATTCAGGGATCTCTCACCGGGGAAATGTCAGGGCCTTATGCAGCTGGTGAAGTAGTGCAAATCTTGGATACTTTTTTTTATACCATAAGATGAGATAATACAAGCTATTTAAATTCCAGCATTGTCAGTAGGCCTACAGTAGCTACTGGTATAGGAGGCAGCCCTCATGGTAGCCTACCTGAAGACTTGGGGTCTCATTTATAAACATTGCATAACCACAAATATATGTCCCAAAACATGCATGCACCAGTTTTCACGCAAAAGTTAAAATGTATAAAAACTGAACTTGATATGAGAATGTGGTTATTTTCCCCCAAACTTTATATCATGCTTGTGCACAGTTTCTAGTGGTTGAAATATTGCATTGCAAGAAGGCAAAAGTAGTCTAGTAGTAGTCTAGTAGTAGCCTTGTGCAAATGTGGAATATACGATGACACTTTTATTCATAACAAAAAAAACAGGTAGGCCTAGCCAAATATAATAGCATTAAGGGAAATGTTAGCTGAAAGGTTTAAGGTTAGTGGAAGGGTTAGCTAACATGATTAGTGTTAGGTGAAAGGTTAGCTGAAAGGTTTAAGGTTAGTGGAAGGGTTAGCTAAAAAGTTTATGGTTAGGTGAAGGGTTAGCTGAAAGGTTTAAGGTTAGTGGAAGGGTTAAGGTTAGGTTTAAGTTTAGGAGTTATGTTAAAGGGTTAAGGTTAGGGGAAGGGTTAGCTAACATGCTAAGTAGTTGAAAAGTTGCTAATTAGCAAAAACACTAAAGGTTGTGATGAGATTCGAAATTGCAACCTCGCGGTTACTAGACCTGTTATATGCCCACCCACCCTACATTTGTCTTTGCCTTAAGTAACCATCTATCTTATGCAACCATACCAAAACATAACATATCATACTAATCATACTATACTCCCTGTTCACTCATGACTGCAACACCAGGCCCGACTCGAACACCATAATTTAGTTTGCCGACGACACAACAGTGGTAGGCCTGATCAACGACAAGACAGCATATAGGGAAGTCAGAGACCTGGCCGCGTGGTGCCAGGACAACAACCTCTCCCTCAACGTGATCAAGACAAAGGAGATGATTGTGGACTACAGGAAAAGGAGGACCGAGCACACCCCCATTCTCATCGACGGGGCTGTAGTGGAGCAGATTGAGAGCTTCAAGTTCCTTGGTGTCCAAATCACCAACAAACTAACATGGTCCAAGCACACCAAGACAGTCGTCAAGAGGGCACGACAAAACCTATTCCCCCTCAGGAGACTGAAAAGATTTGTCATGGGTCCTCAGATCCTCAAAAGTTTCTACAGCTGCACCATCGAGAGCATCCTGACTGGTTGCATCACTGCCTGGTATGGCAACTGCGACATTTGAGTGTCTCGGAATTACATTTACTATGTTACATCTGTCTATGAGACCAGGCTGGTAAAGCTTGTAAAGCTGCAACCTGTGTCCTCTAAGCAAATTCATAATGCTAATGACAATCATTTAAACTTTAAAAACAGATGGAGCTACTGAAACCTATTCAACGAGTGTGTGCAAGTGAATGAGATAAAATGTAATGAGATGCTGAATAGTTGTTGGTTGGTTGTATTGTGCCGTGTGCTTTTGTTCCGTTCTGTACTCATAAACTGAAGGACAGGAGGGCTTTATGTTGATTCAGAGCTCATACACCCTCAATGATGCTCATCCACTATTTGCAAGAACACTTATTGCATTGGCTTTAAATGCCAGTAGGACTCAGGTGGTTCTACCCTGTCATGAATCTTCAAGGCCATAACTTCACCCTGCCTCACACCAGAGCTCTACTCAGTCACAGATTACCTCCTCCTTCTCAATGTGTTTGTGAAATTGAGCTCAGTAGTGAGTGTATTCGCTCCTCTCTGTTATGGCCAGTAAACCTTTATGGGTGTTTGAAGAGGATGGCACTCCATTTGGAGGGTCTGGTAAACACTACTCTAACTCAGATCAGCTCCGCTGGCACAAGGTTTAAATGGCAAGGAAGGGAAGGAGGCAAACAGTGTGCACCGTGTGTGAGGGTTGTGGTGGTATTGAAGAGAGGATGAATATGTTGTGCTTGTGTGTGTCAACGTGTGTGTACGTGCCTGCGTGTGTCTCTACAGAGAGAGGGGCTCTCTGTCCATTGGACCTTTGTCTTTCAGTCTGTGCAAGCCATCTCTTTCTCTCGGTCTCTCCTCCTACTCCACCTCCATCCCTACGTTCCAGTGTTTGAGGCAAACAGAGAGAGGGAGTGGGGTGAAGGCAGGGAGACACAGCGGTTCAGACAGCTGCTGTGGTCCTTCCAGTGTGAGGAGCCTCTGTCCAGATAGGCCACGCCTCGGCTCCTCTGCCTCACAGAGCTCCATTGTCCCCACCATGACTGCCTCTACTATTGTGATGTCACAGTTTGTCATTCTCAGAGCTGTGCGGCTGCTGCTAGGGTAAACTGACATTCAAATTTTATTCGGGAGAGAATAATCACTAATACACATGTTGATATGACACGCGCACACACTTGTTTTACTGTCTTTCTCTCTAACCAAGAGGAAGAGATCCAGCTTCCCATATTAACCAGTAGTCTCTGGTACAGGCTCTTCTCATGTGGATGTAACTGTGACTCATATGTCATGACAGATGTAAACATACTGTCTGTAACCCTCACCCTTTGACCCGCTCTTTATCATCCCTCATTTCAATCTATTTGCATCTCATTTGCATGGCAGTTGGAGCTCCCTGTGTAGCGCCGATGAGGCTGACAGCACATGCAAACCAAACTTTTTCTTTCCCATCCAGCTCAGATGACTATTAGAACCCAGCGGTGTTAAAGAAGTATGAGGGGGTCTCCCCCACTTCCCCCTCGTTTCCCTTCATGGACTGGTAGCACTACAGGCTATTCACTCTCAGAGGATCAGCAGAGGAAACAACGGTTGACATGTGAACAGGACAACACCCTCCTGTTTACTTTGTAGGCTGTTTTTGGTGCTTATATCAACAGGAACTAAATCTGGTTATTGGACTGTCGGATATGCAGTAGATATGGATAGAATCAACAGTGGCTAGACCAACAACATCATATTATATTCGATTTTGCTCCACTATACATTCTATTGGGTTTTTACATCATGTCATACTTCATGGTGACACATCTAATGTTTGACAAACCTTGAAACTACATGGAGGTTGCTCAGGCAACCGATACAAGAGATAGAATCGCTATGATGCAGCGATAACGACCAGACGCTGAATTATCAGTTAGTTCATATTTACTTTCTGTATCTTTTCATTGTTGTTTTTCCTGAGTCTCACCCACTGCTAAACTCTCCTAGTTCACTATGTGTCCTTGTCAGCACATGATCATAATTCAATCCCTCCCCCTTGTGCTCTGGACCTATGAGAGAGCCCCCTGAGCTGACAGGGTGTCCCTCATTGGTAGTCTACTGTTTCCACCACAGAGCAGCAGTTTGTAAGAATCACTAAGGGATTACATGGGAGATAAGAGAAATAGGTATCCTGCGGGCGCCACATTAGAGCGCTGTTTGTCTTTCACTGTAATTGGACAGCAGTGGTCAAAGCTTTTGAGTGGCGACGGAGATAAGGCCTGATACAAGAGGTATGTGGAGAGCAAGTTAAAGTTTAATGGCATCAAAATGCACTGAGTAGCAGGCTAGGAAAGTAGTACACAGAGATGTGTGCGCACAAAAACAAACCACAAACACATTTTAGCATATAATTGAAACAATTATAGTCACCCCAGGGTGCCTAAACAATCCAAGAGGTGGAACAGAGCAGAGACGCCTGTCAAGGGGGCAGTAGAAGGACCCATTAGGGGCTGATAATACGTGCCCTGTATTGACTTCCTCCATCCCACCAGGCCACTGGCACACACAGAACACTGATGGGGATTTAGATGACTGGAGGGCGCTCAATATGTGAGGCACAGCGACACCCACAGTGACTCTTTCTCTCTCCTCCTCCTCTTTCTCTCTTTCTCCTCCTCTTTCTCTCTCACACTGTCTTTCTGCTCTGTTATTATCCAAATCATTATTATTCTCCCTCTCCCTTCTGTTCTTAGGGAGAGAAAGGCCTGCATGCCCGCCCACATGGCTTTGGTGAGATTCCTGACAGAAGCAGAGGGGAAAAAAATAGACAAGAGGCCCAATAAAGTCTGTCTAAATATAGACTACAGGCCTTTTTTCCCCTCTGTCCTTATAAAGAGCTGTGGTGAATCCATGTGGAGTATCCTCCTCACTCCTGAGAGAGCAGAGCTGTGTGCTCCCCCTCGGACTGGGAACACTGCCACACTGCCTCTGTACTGTTTAAAAAAAAAACATTTCTTAAAAAAAAAAACATCTTAACTTACTTTTCATCTTTACACGAGAGAGGGGAAATAACATTAAGCAGAACATACTAAAATAGGAGAGGTTCAAGGGAGGAAATCAGGGAGAGAGGGAGTGTGAGGAGTTAGGCTTCACAGAGGAAGATACTGTGGCAGATTAGGAGTTGGCCTTCAGATGAACTGCTGTCAATGAATACTGCCCAAGTATCTTTTATTCTATAGTCCTATTCAATACAATTCCTTCCTGATCTAATTTCTATGACCAAAATATCTTTGACAACCTTTGTCCTTATCGGTTCCTTTCTCCTTCCTTTAGTTGAGTTCACTTTATCTTTCCCCTAGTAGATTCTCTTGAGATTTAATCTAAATTTAAGGAGAAATCTCTGTTAAAGCACACAGAGTTCTAGAGATTGTTGCACAAGACAGGCAGGGGCGGACTGGGACCAGAAATCGGCCCTGGGATTCCTAACACACCTGACTATGTTTTCCCTTGAGTCCCCCATACCGGCCCATCTTTTTCCTCGAGGCCCCCACACTGGCAAAATGTTTTCCTTAAAGCTCCTATTATTAGCCAGATAATAATAATTTAGCACAAAAGAAAAACCAAGTTACACAGGCCCACCTGGCATTTGCCAAAAATGCAAGATGGCCGGTCTGCTCATGAAGGCAGGTGAGAAAGACTTGAATCTAGTCTTTGTCTATGACCCCCCCTCCCATCTTCAGACTGTTCCTGTCTGTCTCTGTCCCTTTTTATCAGTAATTGACTGCCCTGTTTTCCTCAGCCAGCTGTAGCATGGTGCTGCTGTCAGCATCCAGCTGCTCTGTCGCACCAGACAGTGTTATCGCAATCAACATTAACAACACAAGTGCTCCCTCACTTATCAGCAGATTGAAAGAAACACATACATAGTCAAAAACAGATATTCATGCATGCATTTACACACACACACACAGACAAAGACACAATATCACGAATGGATACCAACTCACAAAATACAACTCTTCATTTAGCTTCCAAGGGTGTTCGATAACAAAATCTATACAGCTGTCTCCATATGAGAACAATGAACCAAGAGGGCCTCGGTTCAGAAGCCGCTGACAGACAGAGGGAGAGAGTTACTGTGTTTTTAACATCCCCCTTACACCTGTTGCCTGCTCTCTCCTGTTGTATGTGGCCACACACAAAGGCCCTCATGAGAACACATACTGTGAAGTCTCACACACGTCCTGTGACTGTAAAGCCTCACACAGGTCCGCACACGCAAACATGCACACATGTGCGACACATGCTCGCACACACACGGGCACACACACACACCTCATGTAAGCATTGTGCTGGCCGTCTGAACTGTGATCAGTTCGAATGCTTCAAAGAAAGGCAGGCTCCGGGAGGCTGAATAACATCCACGCAGAGCAGATAACACAGACTCATCGTTATATAATCAGCCGTTCCATTCCCTTCCACAGCAGAGCCAGTCAGAGTCAATGTGTGTGAGACAGAGCTAGTATTTCTCAGTGTATAGGTCTTTTTTGGTTTTGTTTGTGGATGTGTTGGGCTGTGTGCCTGTACCAGTACATGTATGCTAGTGAGTGTGCAGAATGTGTGGGCACACATGTCCCCTGTTTGCTGCTGTGAATGACACACTGAATGAGGAAGCTCAACTTTCAGAACACATCAGGCTTTCAGGCCTCTCTGTCTCTGTAGGTTCTGCCATTTAGCCTCTCCTCCCCTCTCCTGTCAGTAGCTCTCTTGGGCACTGCTGGGGGTTGGGCAGGGGCCAAGCCCTGGGTGTATGCATGCTGACCAGAGATAAGGAAATCTGGCATAGAATCAAGGAAACCCCACTGCGGAGAGCACACGCGAGTACCCTCTCACATTGGGGGTATGGTATGGTTTGGTCCTCAGCAGTAGAGTAATGGTTGGGGAATGGGGGTTAGGAGGGAGCAGAGGCATTTGTTCCAGTTTGTTAAAAGCTAAAATAACACCTTGAGTGGATCCCTTCCCCCCTCACTCTCTCCTCTCACCCCTGCTCACCCTAACCCTTCCTCCCTCACCCTCCTTAAGGCGTCCGCATGCTTCCCATCCGAAACAGTTCGGAATAGTGTGTGCATATATACAGAAGTTTTATGGGCAAGGGGTTTTTCGGCTGTTCGTGCACACAAAACATTTTCTCGAGGTAAGCCGAAGTCGGTAGCCGAAGTCTATGCCTCTTTGTCTGAGACTTGTCAACAGAGAGACTAGTTTTCCAGCTAATTTTTTCAGTTGAGAAATACTGCACCAAACATCTTAGTTAGATGTAAAAATTGCAACTATGATCTTGTCGGCAAAAACGTTAAAATTAATGACAGATTTCTTGAGTTATCTTAATTAATTCTGACTATTTTGAGGAAATGAGATGGACAAACTTTTTTCTAGTTTTCAAGCGAATATCTTTTAAGTTGGTATACAAGCACACTCGTTCAGCCAAACCGAACCATGCTGATGCCTTTTCTTAAACCTATCACCCCTCCTCATAACCCCTCCTCATAACACACACACACACACACACACACACACACACACACATTTTAATATCCTTGTGGGGACCAAAAATTGATTTCCATTCACAATCCTATTTTCCTTAAACTTAACCTTAACCACATACCCTAATCCAAAACCTAAACCTAACTCTAATCCTACACCTAACCCCTAAGCCTAAAATAGCATTTTTTCTTGTGCGGATCGGCGACATGTCTTGTTTTACTATCCTTGTGAGAACTTATTTTCTCCACAAGGATAGTAAAAACCAAAAACACACGCACAAACACACACCTCACCCTTCTCTTCTCACCACTCCTCACGCTAACCTTTCCCCTCGCCCCTGTATGTGATCTCACCCAGAGGAATGTGTTAGCCATGCTACATTAGCCACTCACTCATACTGCATGATGACACACAGCCCTTGTGACTGCACAGAGAAACCCCCTTTTTTCCAGCTGTATGTACAGCAAGGCCCATGTCCTGTATGTGAGCAGATTGGGCACAATCACACATCGCTGGGGAAAGTGTGTGTGGTGCACAGTCCATCCTACTGAGGAGTGTGTTTGTGTGCATTGCTGAAGAGTGTGTGTGTGACAGTGTGTATGTGCATCGTATAGGGCGTGTGAATTGTACATATAGTCTGGTGTGAACAGATTAGTGGACAGGGGGAAGGATATGGAGATAAGAGGGTTTTGTCTTCCTCGCCTGGCCTGGTCTGTATGTCTGTCTCTTGGAGACTCTGAGCCAATGATTACACACTGCTTCTACCCTGCCCTGCCCAGGCTTAAATTCAGTGAGACAAACTCAGATCAAATTACAGGCTTGAAGACATGGGGGATCTGAAGGGAGAGAGAGAGAACAAAACACAAACACTCCACCACAAGGGTGATGAGAGCACATATACACTCACTCAACCACCCACCCACCCACACACATTTAATTTCACTCCCTCACACTTCCTGTAAATTCATACATACTCACACTCCCAGAGCAAAACCTGTGCAATCAACATTCTGTTATTAACACCAAAAGACTGAATATGTCCAAGTGCATCATTGCTCTAGAATAAAAGACGCATGACCTTGCAAACACCTTGCAAGCGCGCACACACATAATCACACGCATACCAATTAACCAACCTCCACTTCCATTTAGCCTTTAATGCACATGACTGACAGTAACAGCCTGCTATAGATAGTCTGAGTAGTGGATGTCTTCATTATCATCACCCACCCACGCCTTTTAATGGCTGAGTGTGATTCCATTAGACTAGCTGATAGGGAGCAAGCCTGTTTATTGGAACGCACAATAACCCATCCCATTCAACACTCTGCGGCCCCCTGTCCATAGCAACACTATCCTCTACTCCCTACCTCCTGGTTTTTCTACATCCCATTCCTTTCTATGTCCATAAGAGTAGGCTGCTCACAGGGACATCAAACCTGCTTTCACAATCTCCCCTTGCCTCTACAGACCCCCCTCCCCCATCCCTCGTTCCCAATACCCTACCACTCATCAGCCCTCTGCCCCCTCTGTCGATGTTCCACATACCTATCCCCAACACTCTACCCCACTCCAGACCTGTCCTTATAATCTCTCTGGGTTGGCGCAGGAAGATGACACGGGTCAGGGCTGGGCACTTAGAGGGGGGGGGGTGAATATAGAGCTGACTCTATCTGAAATGGCTGCTGATATTACCCAGGCCCCAGGGGGCCACTTCAGACTGTTACACAGGACCACTGATATAGCCGAGTTGAGAGATGGTCAGAGTAGCTGAATATAGGGGGAGGTGTGTTTACAGAGGAAACAGAATACAGACTTTGAGTAGATGGGTTAGTTCAGTATTGCAACAGTACACAACATTCCGGTTATAGTACGCAATAGGATATACCAGAACATTCACATTTTGCTGTTTTGCAAAGGGGTTTCAATCTATGTGGCTTTTTGAATACCACTACATAAGGTGACTATGACAGGCATTACCTCATACCATTTTCCATGAAAAGAAATTATTAAATAGTAGTTGTCGATTAATATTGAAAAATATTATACAAATATTTTATAATTATAAAAACGAGTAATTGCAAGAGGCATCACAAAGAGTTATAAAATGTGTCTGAGGGATGGAGTGGAAATCCACCTCAAAGTGAAAGATCAACACATAGTGAAACCAAGAAGGGTGGAAGTTGGGGGGTAACTGAGTAGAAAGTCATTTCATTCTGCGTGTAGCTGGGGGCTGATAAGACAGGACCGGGTTATATGAGTTCTGAGGAATCCATTGACATCAGAGGGGAACATGACTCAGAGTAGAGCATGTGTGCAGTTCGATTTGAGTGAACTGCACTGTAGAATGTACGTGTGATGCCTTATGGTGACTCTGCAAAACATGCTCCAGTGGGCCTGTGTATGAACTCGTTCATCTTCCTGACACTCTGCTCTGTTTCTCCCCGCTCATGATTCAGTGAGAGACAGTGGGAAGGTGAGAGGGGTTAGAGTGACAGGGAGAGAGTGAGATAAGAACAACGGAGCGTGAGGAGGAGAAACAGAGGCAGTAGGAAAGCGAGACGGAGAGTGAGAAAAGAAAGTGAGATTAAAAACAGAGAGCATGCAGGGAAAAGGGCTACAAGGAGAAACTGTGAGGGAAGCCAGACGATTGGGAGGAGCTTTGGGGAGAGTAGGGAAAACAATGAGGCCACCGTACATTCACAGAACTTTAACTTAGCACTCTCCTACTTAAACACAGTGACGTCACATAGACCAGAGGACACCTAGTCTGTCACCACACACTGGCCATAAACACCTATGACATGATTCAACAATGTAACTGTAACCCGAGACATCTGTTCCATTACTGCACATTGCTTATTTAAACATGCTGCATGGTTCCCTGAAAATGTCCAGCATACTGCAACAAAGCCATCTGGTATCCCTCTGCGCTCTTTAAATATACACATGGTCCTTCTTCCTCCACTAAACCTTTGTACGGAGTCCTGTCAGTCAGTGAGGCCTCACAACCTTGTACTTGACATGTTCCAAAGTGTTTTACATGACTCCGTCAGCATCTCTGATGTGTGGTCTGGTAAAATAAAACATCTCAAATTGTTAAACATACAGGACTTAAGCGCAGATGGAGGGAACCAACCAGGTAAACCTTTTATATTTGACAGCTGACAACTCACATGGTTACAATGCATTAAAATAAGCACGGTAACCAGGGTGACTGCTGTTAACCACATACTGTACTAACAAACTCCTCCCCTTCTGGCTCTACAGTTCCAAGTGTGTCATGTCCTCAGCAACACCCCATGGCCCTGGCAGGTGGTAGTGTTGTGAGCTGATAAAGTACGGCCTCCTGCGCCCAGAGTCCTGACCCCCATCACAAAGCAGACAGAACACACAGCACTGTGATAACGACTGTCACACACACTAGCAACTGAACCCTCTCACAAAAACAGGAGCTAGTTCATAGCTCTAGTCAACCTTAGAAATGACTAATGGAGTCCATTCTCCAGATTGTGTTAAAAAAAAAAAAATACACATTCCTTCGTACATCCAAGGCATCAATATGATATGAGTTTGTGAAATGTCATCTGCTCTTCATAGAGTTGTGGTATCAAGTTAAGATGTTTAAAACATTTAATCAAGAAACAAGTCAAGACCCATTTAAATACAAATTCTTTATTTTTCCAAGATTTTTTTGGTTGGGCTTCTTTGAATGGAGTGGAAATGACATTTTGCTGAAACAGTCTACAGAGTGTCTGATCTCAGCCAGCAGCAGTGAAACTGGGGCTACAAAAGAGCATCTAGCGTTGTGCATACAGGCAAATCCATTGGTTCTGAGGGAACATGGGAAATACAAATATGGCCATCATCAAATGAATAAGACAAATTGTGGATCTGCACATACACTTACCAAGTTGTAGGACTTCAGTGCAACAAGACCAAGTTACAAAAAAAAGCTACAGAATTTCCTATAAATACCTCAAAACATAAATATTGTAAATGAACTTGATAATGAAACACTTACAAATACTGTACATGTCCTTTCTGAGAGATCAACATTTGACAATCCTAGATTAACAGTTGACAAAATATGCAGGCACTGGTTACATCAGCTGCCTTACATAAAAAACCCAAATGCTCTTTGACCCCTCCTCCCACTTCCTGCATATGATTATCTACAACAATCAAGACAAAGGGAGTCAATAGACTACAAGTGTCTGGTATAAATATGAAGAGTCAGGCCATGTGAAAACTACCCTGTGGCTCTGTGAGTGAAGGAAGGGGTTAAAGGAGGAGTGTTGTAAAAACAGGAGTTTTATTAAGGCATCTTTCATTAAAATCTAGTCCTGATGTCTAACGATTGATCGACTCTAATAAGGGGATCCCAGGATCTCTTCCTTCTCCATTTAGTGATGACCTCTGAAAGGCACAGAGTCATGCCCCCCATGGTGTTGGAGCAATAACACTGGGGGTATGAGAGGGCAGAATCCTCGTCTGCTCTGGTGCGGATGGAAACAGTTGGCGTCATGCCTCCCACCTCTGTTCCAATTCCCAGTGTACCCAAGCAGCAGTGCTGTCGCCAACCCCATGCCCTGGTAAAGAGGGGGGAGGGGGAAAATGTCCAAGTCAGCCCACCACCCCCCTCAGCTCTCTCCAAAACACAGGTATGTACCATGGACATTGAAGGTTTTCATTGATTGAAACAAAATAACAATTACATTGATAAAGGATACTAGTATTAATACAATAAAGACTAATAATAAAAATGAAGTGTCCGTTTCTGGAAGCCCTCTGAAGCAACCATGTGTTTTATTCTACCCCCCCCCCCCCCCTCAGGGGAGGGCTCATCCTATATAGTGCAATAGTCCCGCTTTCTCCAGCCCTTCCCTGAAAGCCCTGGCAGGGGCAGCACAGGGTGACTCCCCAGGCGGCCTACAGGACTCCCTGCATCCTGCCTCTCCTCACTGCATGCGGTCTGGCTGAACATGCTGCTGGGGGGCATACTGCAGGAAGGTGGGGGCTGGGCCTGCCCCTGTGGGGAGAGTCTGGTGGACAGAGGCAGGGGCCTGGGAGGGGGCGGCTGCAGGGCTGGGGGTGTAGCCGTAGCCCAGGAACCCTGGGGAGGCAGCGTAGGGGTACTGCTCAAAGGCTGCCTGGGCGTACTGGGCATAGGCAGCACTGTAGTCCAGGTAGGGGGCGGAGGAGGACACCTGAGAGGGGAGAACCAGGCTGGGCTGGATGAAGGCTTGAGGATACACATACTGCTGGGCCAACCTGGAGAACACAGACAACAGGACACTAGTTACACACTTTAATATACAATGAAGGACAGGAGCAAAGAAAGCTTAGGCCTGGATGCTGTCATTTACATTCTACAGCAGGTCTTCAATACATTACAGTTGTGCTGTATGTGCTGAGCCCAGTATATCCAGTGGTGGGGAAACTAACCAGATGCCACACCACCCACTACTAACGTGCAAAGAGAGCGAGGTAATGAGAAGAGATCTCAACATCCCTCGTCACTTTTAAAAAAACCTACAAAACCTGTTAGGTAAGCCCCCTGAGAGAGAAAGGGTGTGGTGGTGGGGAGAAGAGAGACAGCCGTTACTGGCAGGTTTTCAAGCCCAGACACCAGCTCGTGTTTTAACAGCTGCTGCTCTTCACTCACTGAGCACACTCCAACCAATGTCTGCGCACACATGCGCTCGCTCACAAAGGGGAAGTTTGATGGAGTTGTGGTTCCTGTTTTTGTGTGAAAGCTACATTGGGCATCAATGGTTGAAAGGTGGGGAGTACTTATCAAGGCAGACCAGTTGGGTCTCATGTGCTCAAAGCTCTCCCTCCCTGAATGATGATTAGTGCTCTGGAGTCTGAAGACAGCTCATTCTCCTCCAGTCTCAGTCTAGCAGCACATCATGGGGAGACAGACGGAGTTGGGGCGATATTTTTAACCAGGCCTCAAAGTGCCTCTAGGGTCTGTTCTTCTGGGGTTGAGCCCCCCCCCCGATACTGCAGCTCGAGGGAAACAGAGGAACTCGCTCACTGCAAAAGCACACAAGCAAAAAGCAGAGCTCAGAGGAGAGTAAAATGGGGAACGTTCTTCACACAGAGTGTCTAGTAGGAGACTGCAGTACAGTCGGAGTGAAAGAAGGTCAAGACAAGATAGTACAGTCACAGCACACAACACTTCTCAGCTGAGTTTCAATACACCAACGGCTTCCTTTCCTTGCCTCTTAACTTCATGGCCACTGGATGGGTTACCACCATGTTGTGTTCACCCGTGTCCTTTCAGGTCAGTGGTCATGAGAGAAGACGTGGGAATGAAGCGATGGAAGACAGCCATCAACTCAAACACAGCAAAGGGAAAGCGTGCAGGAGTGACATACTCACAACATCCAATTGCACCCTGCCTTACACACTCACCCAGCCACACCCCCACACTGGAACTTTAAACAGAAACCAAAGCCACCACTGCAAACCATGCCATAATAGGGAATAGGCACTCTAATCAGCATAACCTTTTCATGTCATATCACACACACACACACACACACAGGGAAAAATAAAGGCACTCCAATCCATCACAACACACTGCACTCTCAAGCCATCGTTGGCACCTTAGAGAGGGGCGGGAACAGTCACAACTGCCTGCTACCCTCCTCCTGGGAGCCTCCAAACAAGGCCGAACGAAGCCTGTACCTCGGGTATCTTCACTCCACCCCTCCGGCACACTGTTCAGCTGGGAGCACAGAGCAACCATGAGGGGGTTGGGGAGGATAGTGGAGGTTAACAACATGTATTCATTATCTGGATCCTCATTGATAACATTGGGATTGTTCCATCCTTCAGGGTGATGAGTGAAGCTAGTGGCTAAGCTTTTTTGCAACGTCTGAAGACATTATGCTGATATGGTACAGAAGTCTAGACCCGTGTTGCCTGGGTTCACACACATAGCAAGTCTTTCTCTGTGTAGGTAGGCATTTAATAGCCAGGACAAGAGGTCTGCTGAGTGGTATAGACCAACAATAATTCACGAAAATGAAAACATGAACGCTATAGACAGAGATAATATGAACCAACCAGGAGCCCATGGCAGAGGGAGCAGAGCATGCTGATAGACACTGTTCTTCCCTCTAACGGTACTGAACGGTCAGCTACACAAAGACCCATTCAGACACCCACACAGACAGGCACAGACGGAGGACTATACATGAAGCCTGTCGGGCATACGCACATTCACACACAGAGATGAGCCTCTCCTTTCTGTGGCCACAGACCTCTGGTTAGATCAAGATGACCTTTCTGATGTACATTAGTAGGAAGTACAACAAAATAATGGTCAATGCTTCAATCATTTTGCTAGAAAAGTTAATAGAAATTACTATAGTGAGAGGATGAGACGTGAATGCAAAGAGAAACAAAGTGAGAGAAGAGGCAGAAAAGGAGAAGATGAAACAGGGAAGCTGAGGAGAGCAGAGCTCCCTGGGCCATCTGACATCACAGGGCCTGTGGGGTTCTGGGGGATGGAGGGATCTGAGGTCAGCTGGTTTTGTGACAGGGAGGTGGGGCTGGCAGGGCAAAGGGACTGCCGCACCAAGCAGATGGACTTCCTGACCTAGCCCTCATGTTTTCGTCATGGTGAACAAATCGAAGGGCTTCATCAATTCATGGAAGTGGGCATAAGCTACTTGGCCTGCGTGCAAATGTAGGCCTATAAAACGTGCCCATTTGGGGATCTGATATTATTTCTGACCACTCACCACCACTAATGAGCTGTGGAGCTTCTCAAAGTAATTTTCTCTTCACAACAAACAGCAAGTCTGTTTTTACATCCATTGAGAATGACAATAGTTCCTCAATGTAGCCCATTTGAAAAATCTTTCCAGCTCTCTCCCTTTCGATAACCACTCGGCGTGAAAGGGAAAACAATGCCATGCTCTGATCCGCTGGAAACATCATAAAATAGGTATAACTGATTACTGCGTCTGCCCAGAGCTCACTTTCACAGGAAAATGAGGGTCCAGAGTGTTTTATGCAATGCTGCAAGTTCCTTAGATCAAGCTTTGGTCTGGACCAAGTTGATACAACGTTTCAAGTTCCTAGCAGACAGTCTATGTGATTTATTTGTATCAACCAGCAGGCTACAATGTTTTTATTTGTTGGCTTTACGTAGGCCATTTTAGTTTTTACATAGATTTGTATAATTTTAACTTCGATATCATTTTTATTAATCACACAATAGCAACTTAATTATATGAGAAATGAAACTGTTCCTCAAAAATGTGCATTTGAAAAATCATAACTGGCACGCAGATCGGTAGAAATATTAAGATAAATTGCCATTCCGAATGGAAAAAAAGGTTGCCAACCCCTAGTGTAGCCTATTACCAGCAACTTCGGGAGCGTAATGGCAGAATCTGCTAAGGCCAGCAGAAGCGGGAGAAGGTTGGGAACAGCTTTTTTCTTCTAGTTAGGCCATCTTGATCCCTGGCTCCCTCGAGTCACTTGTGTGTCGTAATTATTTTAAATCACACTATGCTTAAAGCATCAGACAAGCTCAGTAACCTACATATACAGTATTCGATGTTATTAAAACACATAGGGTGTCTATATGGAAAAATTTCAGCCAGTCGATTGGTCAAAAGAATAGACTACTCTTGGTCGACCAAGATCGTTTCACTTTTTTGGGTCGGGGACAGCCCTAATGCATGCACAGGCTATTTTTATAACAAATAAACTTAAGGCCACATGCAAATTCTGGCCTGGAAGTAGAACAAAATTATACAGAAAAGCAATCTTAAATATTTAATGCGAAAAAACCTTGTGGGTAACACCTGTAGGAGGTGTGGCGCCTGGTGAAAGTACAGCATCATTAAGCACAATGCCTCTTCAGAGACAGAGCTGTCGCAACCCCCCAACTTAAACCCCTTACCTAATCTTCTCCCCTTATTCCCACCCCCAGTCTCACAGGGGTGTCAATTTTCAGTGTCTCAGTCTAATCATCCTCCTGACACCCAGCAGAAAACAGTGTTAGGGCTTTGTCTTTCTCGTCTTGTTTCTTCTCCGTCTGGGAGGGGAGGACAAGAGGGAAAAATACTATAGGGGAAAATGAAGGGGGAGTGGAAGAGGAGTTCTATGCTACAGTCCAGTCTAGTCCACACACACATGCTCAATCCCTCCCAACCATACCACTTCATAACATGCGGTTTAAGGGTCTGGTGCGGGAGAAAGAACACTTGTGTGCTCTCCATCTTAGAGCAGCCTGTGTCTGTCACCGGCCCATAGAGAGATCTCCAAACTCAAGAGACAGGTGCCCTCTCTCCCTCTGGGGCTGCAGTCAGTCACGGGGGATTAGGTAGTGTAAAAAGCTCCAATAAGAGCCAACACCTGTCAGACACATGACCACGTTTCAGACCCTGGGGGGCTCCGCCCAGCCCGTTATGGACATGGGGGGGAATTCTAAGCACCCAAAGTCCATTGCCACGATCTTATAACATGTAAGGGCTTAGACCTCTGGCTTCAAAGCTTGGACTTTGGAGGAGGGGGAGTGACACTGCAACAGCAGGGGGCGAGTGGTGTCAATCCCATGTCCCATGTCAGTGGCATGGCCATTAAATGCCCAGAGGAACACTTGTCCTGGACACCAGTCACAGACTGTCCTCCCTCCAGGCTGTTTCTACAACAGACAAACACTCTGCCCTGGAGCCTTGCTCAGTGAGAGAGCCCACTCAACCAGATAGATACTGGAGGGTCTAAAAGAGGGGATGAACGTCACATGTCCCCATGGAATGTACCATGCTACGACCATTTGAAAAAAAAAAATTAGCAATTGGCAAAAGTCTAAAACTCACATACATTACGCACATATGGGTTTAATCTGTCCTAATGTGTCATTCAGAAAATACTGTGGTATACTGCCCACTCCCACTCACTTACCCATACTGCCTCTGGATGAGCGCTGGGTGAATAGGTTGCACTCCGATGGATATGCCTGGAAGACAGGAAACTTCCCTTCAGATACATTTGCATTTACAGAAGAGGGCCAGAGAACAACGCAGAGTAGAGGCAGAGCCGGAGCAAAATTCACTAAACTCTGGGGTAACTCAAGCAACCTACCAATAATAAACAAAAACATGCAGAGATGGCAAATTACATTGTGTTTTTGTTATACATTTAACCCAGTCCCCTATTATACAAGAGTAAGAGTCAATCCAGATGCAATTAAAATGGTTTGTACATTTCTGTATGATTTCTGAATTACCATTTACTAACAAATATTTGTCTAAACATTGCGATATGGTGTGTGCATACGTGATAAGTGTAGTTGTGGTGTTGGTGCGTCCGGCGGTTGTTCTCACCCCTGGTCGGCTCACCTATCTGCATATTGCGGGGCTTGGCGCCAATGTAAGCCAGGTTCACGTTGGACTTGCGCCCGTCGATGATGGGGTTGGGGTCTTTACAGGCCCTCTCTGCTGATCCCCGATCGGTCATCGTCACCTGACATGTAATCACACAGACGTTGATAATATTAGCAATACTGAAAAGACACCAGTTCCCCATTTTAGCTGGTAATACAGTCAAAAGTAGAAATCTATTCATCGCTAATTATGGCAGCGAAGCTATGAAAAGGTCAGTCAAGGATAGGGCCACCCTGATCCACCAAGCAGAACTAAAAGAAAAACAAACCCTACTGGTCTGTCATCACAGAAATCCCCCTGTCCAGCTGCCACTGTAAAAATTCCCCTTTCTGAACAGAAGAGGAAATTATAAACAAAGCACAGTGATTATCAGTTAAACACAACCCAGAAGACTTGGTCAACCACCCACCCACTTGTCAGCAGCACAGTCAAAGAAGTCAGCTGAAATATGTCTCAGTAATGATGAATAACAAGGGCTTATCCAATTAGGTAATAGAGCATAAGGAGATTGTTAGAATCCACCCCTCACTCTCCTTCCAAGGCATTAGACAGCATCACCTTCTGCCAATTCAAGATGTCTCAGATGATTACATAGAGGTGTAGCTCTATTCTAGTCTGTTGAAGTAAGCATACCTCTTTAGACTAGACGAGAGGTTGAGCCCACTCCATGACATGTGTTATGAACACACATGAGCAGCGAGGCTGTGTTGACACTGAAACTCTATTGAAGAGGGTGTACTGATCCACCTTTGGAGTGTGTTTAAAGGTACTCCTTGATCTGGAGCCATTTTTTTATCCTCCTGCTACTCAAGCAGTGAGCAACAGGATGAGCAAGTTGGCCCTGTCGGTTACTGGCATAAAGCCGGAGTGTTTTCTGCCCTCCGCTGCATGCAAGGTGGGGAACACCTATTTCCCAGCCTCGAGCACCCTCATATGCCCGAGCCAGTCAGACCTGAAACACCAGACACTTTCAGCAGCAGCCGTTAATGACAGAGCTCCACTGTTTTTTGGTCACCGCTGATGTATAAACAAAGTGCCATTTTCTTAACAGTTATAAACTGGCTGAGGCGTAAACGACACACCAGTTTTCCATTCCATCTTTGGCCTCTATTATTGCTGATGAGTCTCTCCAAGTTTCTGGTAAATATTAGCATTTATTCTGCCATTTATGTTCTTTGTAACCATGAGAAGGAAGTTGGGTTTCTTTTTGCCTGCTTCATACAGATTCTCTTTGTTAATGTTTCTGCTCACACCGGCTGATTACCAGAGGGTCATTAAGGAAACTGGCAGACAATCTGAATTGTGTCAATCTTAGGAGCTGAAGATCTGGTTTTATAAAAGGGTTAATAGAACCATCTATGGCAATCAGAAACCCACCTGTGGTGATTGGTAAAGCTGACACAGGAGGGGGAAGTGCACATAACTTCCATCTGACAGCTGCTACTACAAAGGAGGAGTGTTGTAGTCCATCTTGAAAGAGAAAATAACTCCCACTTTCTAACTCATAACCGCAGTTATGATTCTATAAACACCACTTGTAAGGCCTGAGTGCTTCAGTTGTTTACAAATGGGAGGGTCCATGTCCCCACCGCTCCAAAATCCCCATATAAAGCAAGCAAGGACAGCAGCTCTCACGTCGGTGTGTGCCCTTGCAGAGCTCATAAACGATAAGAGCTTGGTCCTTCATGGGCCAGTGCTGAGAGGTTGGTGGGAGGAAAGGCATGTGGTGTGTTCGTTTTAGGGGATAAGCAGAGGGACATTAGATATATAATCTTCTTATCAATAAACTCATGTGATCTCTCATCCTGATTACAGCAAGGCAAAAAACGATACTCTGCATTTTCGCGTTTAAGCCGTACATTTGGGCAAGGATTTATTTTGACATGCGTTTGAATGACCGCAATACAGCATTGTATTCTTCTGGGGATATCCATTTGTACTTAAAGGCCCAGTGCAGTCAAAAACGTGATTATTCTGTGTTTTGTACACTGAGGTTGGAATAATGTGAAATTGTGAAAATGATGCCCTTTTAGTGGAATGGCGAGGTGTAGCTTAATGCGATGAGTTGAGTGTTTTAAAAAAAGAAAAAAAATGACCTACGTTTAAAATGCGCCACCATTTTCTGTCTGTTAATTGTAAGTTTCAGTTTGTGACAAAACAAGCAAGTATAGTGCAGAGAATCATTGCCGCAATAAAATAACTTTACCATAAACAAAGTGTATTTTCAGCAAGTGTACAAAACAAGAATTAATGATCTTTAACTCACATTTCTATGAATTTGGTCAGGTTCCCCAAAAAGTTATTTATTGCAGCTTTAAAAATGGGAAGTGGCAATGCTGACAGCATTCCCCAAACCAACCACTCCCCATTTAACTGCTCATACAGTAAATGTTCCAGAATATAAAAATGTACTGAAAGCAGCCCTGGTCAAGTTCATTTTGAATGGCAGTGCCCCTGATGGGCAGCGTTTGCCCATTACACCATTCCACTGGTCTTCAAGTGAACTCCACCAACAACTAGTTCAGTTTCCCCTCCCCACTCAGACCACTCACAGGCAGTCCTAGCTAAATTCTTGCTTGCGAAAATGCATATGCCAAGAAGAAATTCGTATTTTTGACCATTTTAATTGAAAACAATCACCGTCAGGTCCTTAATCATTACCAACAAGTTTTGATAATGAGATAAAAACTGCTGCATTGGGCCTTTATACAGGTACTTGGCGCAGCCTCATGCATTGTTTTCCTCTAGGCAAGTAGCCTAGACAGTTCCATGGAACAATAACTTGATGGCAGAAGGAAACGTAGTGAGCATTTGCCTAATGACAACTACATAGAAAACAAATAGACCAACCATTAACATTTTATAGGCAACTCAATTTTACTGTGTTGCCGTAAAGACGCACGTGCTGCCACTGATCAAGCTGCAGGTTAAATGCATAACCGACAAGTGTCAATGTTACTTACAAAGCCATATCCTCTGGATTTCCCCGTCTGTCTGTCCGTTATCACCACCGCCTCGTCGATGTCTCCGAAGGCCTCAAAATACTTTCTCAAGGAAGCATCGTTAGTGTGGTAGGGCAAACCACCCACGAAAATTTTGGTAAAAGTAGTGTCTTTTTGAACTGCTGTAGAATGCATCACTTCCAGGCCTCCGTTCCCGAACTGATGCAAAAGCATTGACAAGCCGAGCCGGTAAGAGAGCTAGGCTAAAGACTAGTGAACAGTTAACTAAAGGTAGCCTAGTTGGTTAACCAACTATTGATATGTCCAGCATCAAAAGGCTATTAGCCGCTCGACTCGAGATGTTTTCAAATATGCAACAGGGGTCTGTTCTCGCTTGCTTCTGAAATGTACGTTTTTTTCTTCCTTGATTCAGACCTTGAACTTCTTGTTGCCAAGTTCACTGCGTTTCCGTATAGGCTACTGCTTGAAATAGTTTTACCGCTTTCTATATAGTTCCTTCAGTTGCCTCTATATTGAAAGTGTTCCAGGAGCGTTTATATACTCGCCGAACCTGATCACGCCCATTTTAGATGACTGACCTATGAGGAATGATTCTGGATGACCATTTTTTTTCTAGCGCAGTAAAGCCCGCCCCCACGCGTTCTCGCACCTGCTTTTGTCCTTTACTACACAAAGACAAGTTATAACTGTAGGTCTACAGCCCGCCTCACGCACATGTTACATTGTGTCACTCTCGTAGTAATAGAGAAACAACTCTACCTCGTCTGTTATACCTTAAATATACTTGACTTCATTTAGATTTTGTTTTGCAATTTTCTATAACCATATGCTGCACATGTGATATGCCTAATGATTGTAATGGCTCAACGATAGTGCCACAGTATGCGTCATAATACTGACACCTCCACTGTGACGCTATTTTGACCATGCCTGCTAAAACGCATTACACATGTCTTATAGTTCATCTTGTCATTCTTCTCACTGTCATAAATTCCGAATTGTCATTTCAGTTTTTAGACTTAGCCTACAAGGGGTTCTCAATATAAGTGGCACAAACACATGTGATTCCAATATACGAATTACATGGATTTCACCTTCAAGGTTAGTATATACCATAATAATGATAGCCTATAAGCCAAATTGTACACCTCAGTAGCAATAGGTTACAGACGGCCGCGTTTTCCGGTCAACCCATTCATATAACGAGGATGATACATAGCATTATAATAGACCCGCCAAAGACGAGCGCCCTTTTGGCAATTATCAACAAGGTATTTTTGCCAGCGCCCATCATAAAACCAATGCTTGGCTCACATTGATTACAAGAGTGATAACAGCGTGCAAATACCGCATAACTCTGTTTACTTAAACATTGCCGTTATATGATTCCGAGGGAGTTCACAGACTCGTAAATGGTGTGTGTCGGTCAGACAAGATTGTAGGCTATAATGCCACGTTCAAAATAACTGGGTACTCGGAAATCTCCGACTTCCGACTTCAATGCTCACAAGACAACTGGGAACTCGACAACAACAAAAAAGAGCTCCGACTGGAAAAAAACATTTAATGGTTATCCAACTTGGAATTCCAAGTCAGAAACTTGGGCATCTTTCTAGAGCTCTTACTTTCCGACCTGAAGATCACTGACATCATGATTTGACGTCATGGTTTCATAGTTCCCAGTTGTCTTTAAAGCACCATATGCAAGTATATCATCCTGAGACTGAGCAATTCATTTTTGTCCTCTAGTGGACATCAGTTCTTCGTCTGTATCTCTGAGGCTATACAAGCCACTGTATTAAATCCTGTTGTCCCTTTTCAGAGGACATTCTGCAGGCTTTTCATTGATATCATCTGATGGGGTGTGACCTTGACAACTTTATCTTCCTGGTTCATACAAAAATGTCTTTCATGAAAATTAGCACATTTGATGGAAATTTAAAAAGTAGTGTGTGTAATTATTAATCATCATTTTTGTGAGTTTGATATTCAAATTGTTTCTAGTAAGTGAATATCTCAGGAATAGTTAAGTGAGTTGTCAGGACTGTGTTATAATTTTCACATTAAATAAGAGCTAAATAAGAGCTTATCAAGAAATGTCCTCTGTAGTGGACACCAGATGCTGCAGCTCTGTTTTTCACCTACTGTACCTATTAACTGTAATGTTCATTTTTCATATTTACTTCCGAATGACCACTACAGTGGACCATTTTGCACTTACAATAAAAGATAAATAACAATGTTTTGTCTATTCTTTTCTTGGTAACCTTTGCCAACTCCCTAAAAAATGTTTTTTTTAAAATAATCCCCCCAAAAAATTATCAGGAGGATAGGGAGAGGAGTAGAGCTATCCCGTAAAAGAAAGGTTCTTGGGGTTATTGCTCAAACAGTCAAGCCTTTCTTTTTGGAATAACCTACCCTCTGAATTTATCACTAACGGTTAAAGCCATGGCTTAATGTTACACTGGTTGCCATGTTCACAGTGACCTCCAGTAGTATATAAATGATCGGTTAATTGTTCGGAGGAACATCAGTTAGGGCTGACTAGGGTCTGGAGAACATGCCAGGGCAAGTACCAGAATTGTGGGTCACCACCATTACTCCTGAATAAGACATTCATAGGACTCTACTTACTACAGGAGCATGGTACAGCATGGTACAGTGTTAGCTGGAGTACTATTAAACAACTTGACACACTGACAACCACATAATTTATGAAAATATGGTGCGGAGAGGGTAGAGGTAATAAAACATTGGGTTTCAAATGATGGATTGTGACCTGTGTGGCTGGAAACATTGGTTTGTTTAAATTGACAAGGCCTTTTTGATGAAAGCACAGAACAGTTTGTGAGGAGCCAGTGGACAGGAACACTGACTTCCAATCGCTGGTGCTTTGGAGCACATCCGCTAAGTACCCAGGCCCTGGCTGGCAGTGAGACACTAATGACCACAATATAAGGCATTTCAGTCACACCTTCTCCTCCATGACCAGCATCTATTCACACATGGCTTTTGTAGCTCCCCACCACCCCTTCATCATATCCTACTGATAAATCCCCAATATCAGACTCCTTTCCCACTCCAATTCAAGACTCACCGGATGAATCAAACTGCACTGCGTTGATCCTCAACTGACCTCCCAACCATTCTCTCTTGTCTGTCTGGATCACCGCAGGCGCAGGGGCCAACTGAAAGACAAAACATACCACCTAGTGGCCAATTAAAGAGCATTATGGTCATGTTAGCTCCAGTTTGAAGTTAATACAGTTGAAGTTGGAAGTTTACATATACCTCAGCCAAATACATTTAAACTCCGTTTTTCACAATTCCTGACATTTAATCCTAGTAAAACCTCCCTGTCTTAGGTCAGTTAGGATCACCACTTTATTTTAATAATGTGAAATGTCAGAATAATAGTAGATAAATCATTCTTTCTATTTCAGCTTTTATTTCTTTCATCACATTCCCAGTGGGTCAGAAGTTTACATACACTCAATTAGTATTTGGTAGCATTGCCTTGAAATTGTTTAACTTGGGTCAAACATTTCAGGTAGCCTTCCACAAGCTTCCCACAATAAGTTGGGCGAATTTTGGCCCATTCCTCCTGACAGAGCTGGTGTAACTGAGTCAAGTTTGTAGGCCTCCTTGCTCGCATAGGCTTATTCAGTTCTGCCCACAAATTGTCTATAGGGTTGAGGTCAGGGCTTTGTGATGGCCACTCCAATACCTGGACTTTGTTGTCCTTAAGCCATTTTGCCACAACTTTGGAAGTATGCTTAGGGTCATTGTCCATTTGGAAGACCCATTTGCGACCAAGTTTTAACTTCGTGACTGATGTCTTGAGATGTTGCTTCAATATATCCAGATAATTTTCCTGCCTCATGATGCCATCTATTTTGTGAAGTACACCAGTCCCTCCTGCAGCAAAGCACCCCCACAACATGATGCTGCCACCACCGTGCTTCACAGTTGGGGTGGTATTCTTCAGTTTGCAAGCCTCCCCCTTTTTCCTTCAAACATGACGATGGTCATTATTGCCAAACAGTACTATTTTTCTTTCATCAGACCAGAGGACATTTCTCCAAAAAGTACGATCTTTGTCCCAATGTGCATTTGCAAACTGTAGTCTGGCTTTTTTATGCCGGTTTTGGAGCAGTGGCTTCTTCCTTGCTGAGCTGCCTTTCAGGTTATGTCGATGTAGGACTCGTTTTACTGTGGCTATAGATACTTTTGTACCTGTTTCCTCCAGCATCTTCACAAGGTCCTTTGCTGTTGTTCTGGGATTGATTTGCACTTTTCACACCAAAGTACATTCATCTCTAGGAGACAGAACGCATCTCCTTCCTGAGCGGTATGACGGCTGTGTGGTCCCATGGTGTTTATACTTGCGTACTATTGTTTGTACAGATGAACGTGGTACCTTCAGGCGTTTGGAAATTGCTCCCAATGATGAACCAGACTTGTGGAGGTCTACAATTTTTTTTCTGAGGTCTAGGCTGATTTCATTTGATTTACCAATGATGTCAAGTGAAGAGGCACTGAGTTTGAAGGTAGACCTTGAAATACATCCACAAGTACACCTCCAATTGACTCAAATTATGTCAATTAGCCTATCAGAAGCTTCTAAAGCCATGACATCATTTTGGGGAATTTTCCAAGCTGTTTAAAGGCACAGTCAACTTAGTGTATGTAAACTTCTTGACCCACTGGAATTGTGATACAGTGAATTATAAGTGAAATAATGTCTGTAAACAATTGTTGGAAAAAATACTTGTGTCATGCACAAAGTAGATGTCCTAACCGACTTGCCAAAACTATAGTTTGTTAACAAGAAATTTGTGGAGTGGTTGAAAAACGAGTTTTAATGACTCCAACCTAAGTGTATATAAACTTCCGACTTCAACTATATATACTCAGCATAGCATAGTTTAAACCAAAACTCACAGCCTGACTTCAAGTCAGTACAACTGCAACCTCAAACTCAGCGCTACACAGCAGCACTGAAAACTTCTATCACACTACTCTCAAAACAGCCAAACTCCTGACAGCCCACATCCCTGCATTCAAAGAATCATGGGATGCTGATAAAGTACCCAGGAAGTGATGAGCTTCAATCGGCATTTTGTTCTGTTCAATGTTCTCTACCAACACTGAGTACACCTTACTAATATTGACTTGCACAAGGTGTTTAAAGCGTTCCACAGGGATGCTGGCCCATGTTGACTCCAATGCTTCCCATAGTTGTATCAAGTTGGCTGGATGTCCTGTGGGTAGTGGACCATTCTTGATACACATGGGAAATCCAGCAGTGTTGCAGTTCTTGACACAAACCGGTGCTCCTGGCACCTACTAGCATACCCCATTCAAAGGCACTTAAATCTTTTTTCTTACCCATTCACCCTCTGAATGGCACACATACACAATACATGTCTCAATTGTCTCAAGGCTTAAAAATCATTTTTTAAACTGTCTCCTTCCCTTCATCTACACTGAAGTGGATTTAACAAGTGACATCAATAAGGGATCATAGCTTTCAACTGGACTCACCTGGTCAGTCTATGTCATGGAAAGAGCAGGTGTTCCTTATACTTGTATACAGTTCTCTCAGTGTATATTGTACTCTCAATACCCCAATTCATGTTGTTAAATTTAAAAGAATACAAGATAAAAATGGCTGACACCACTCAAACCAATGAGGTTTCGGAACTTTTTCAGCCTCTGCTGATCCTACAGCTATTGTATGTAGTAATTGTGCCTATGAACCAGATTTGTACTGTTAGCACTGAGGTGGTGTGCCCTAGGAGGAAGTCCACTGTGTGCAACTCACCCTGCACTAACATAAATTACAGGAGCATATCTACTTCTGCTAAGCTTCCCAGTAAAGCAATGAAAACAAGTAAGCATCCCAGAAGAAAAGTGCTCAAAATAGCCCACTTTACCATATGTAGCTTAAGAAACAAGGTTCATGAAATCAATCATTTGCTAGTAACAGATGGCATTCATATTCTGAAACTCACTTAGATAATACATTTTATGATACAGTGGTAGCAATACAAGGTTATAATATTTACATAAAATATAGAAATGCCAAAGGTGAAGGTGTTGCTGTTTAAATTCAGAACCACATTCCTGTAAAGATTAGAGAGGATCATGTTCAATACTGTTGAAGTAATATGGCTACAGGTTCATTTGCCTCAGCTAAAGCCCATTCTGGTGGGAAGCTGCTATAGAACATTAAGTGCTAACAGTCAGTATCTGGATAACATATGTGAAATGCTTGATAATGTATGTGATATCAACAGAGAGGTATATTTTCTGGGTGATTTAAATATTGACTGGCTTTCATCAAGCTGTCCACTCAAGAAAAAGCTTAAAACTGTAACCAGTGCCTGCAATCTGGTTCAGGTTATCAGTCAACCTACCAGGGTAGTTACAAACAGCACAGAAATGAAATCATCAACATGTATTGATCACATCTTTACTAATGCTGCATAAATTAGCTTGAAAGCAGTATCCAGATCCATTGGAAGTAGTGATCACAATATAGTAGCCATATCTAGGAAAACCGAAGCTCCAAAGGCTGGGCCTAATATAGTGTTTAAGAGGTTATACAATACGTTTTGTAGTGATTCCTATGTTGTTGATGTAAAGAGTATTTGTTGGTTCGTGGTGTGTAATGAGGAGCAACCAGACACTGCACTAGATACATTTATGAAATTGCTTATTCCAGTTACTAATAAGCATGCACCCATTAAGAAAATGACTGTAAAAACTGTTAAATCTCTGTTGTTCGATGAGGAATTGGAAAAATTGTATGGTTGAGAGGGATGAGGCAAAAGGAATGGCAAATAAGTCTGGCTGCACAACCGATTGACAAATGTGTTGCAAAATGAGAAATCAAGTGACTAAACTTAATTAAAAAGAAACTACACTATGAAACAAAGATAAATGACATAAAGAATTGATAGTTAAAAGATTTGGGGACCTTAAATTACATTTTGGGAAAAAAGGCAAACTCAGCTCCATGATTCATTGAATCAGATGGCTCATTCATCACAAAACTAACTGATATTGCCAACTACAAATTCCTGAGGATAATAGCGGATGATATTGCCACTCCTATTTGCCATATTTTCAATTTAAGCCTACTAGAAAGTGTGTGCCCTCAGGCCTGGAGGGAAGCAAAAGTCATTCCGCTACCTAAGAATAGTAAAGCCCCCTTTAGTGGCTCAAATAGCCGACCAATCAGCCTGTTACCAACCATTAGTAAACTTTTGGAAAAAATTGTGTTTGACCAGATTCAATTCTATTTTATAGTAAACAAATTGACAACAAACTTTCAGCATGATTATAGGGAAGGACATTCAACAAGCACAGCACTTACACAAATGACTGATGATTGGCTGAGAGAAATTGATGATAAAAAGATTGCGGGGGCTGTTTTGTTAGACTTCAGTGGGGCTTTGACATTATCGATCATAGTCTGCCGCTGGAAAAACTTGTGTTATGGCTTTACACTCCCTGCTATATTATGGATAAAGAGTTACCTGTCTAACAGAACACAGAGGGTGTTCTTTAATGCAAGCCTCTCCAACATAATCCAGGTAGAATCAGGAATTTCCCAGGGCAGCTGTCTAGGCCCCTTACTTTTGAAAATCTGTACTAATGACATGCCACTGGCTTTACATCTATGTATGCGGATTATTCAATACTATAAAGGTCAGCTATTTCATTGACTGAAATGACTGCAACACTTAACAAAGAGTTGCAGTTAGTTTCAGAGTGGGTGGCAAGGAATAAGTTAGTCCTAAATATTTCTGAAACTAAAATGATTGAATTTGGGACAAATCATTCACTAAACCTCAACTAAATCTTGTAATAAATAATGTGGAAATTGAGCAAGTTGAGGTGACTAAACTGCTTGGAGTAACCCTGGATTGTAAACTGTTATGGTCCAAACATATTGTCCATAATAATGTGTTGCTCTACCTTCAAATTAAAATAAAATCCCATTTTATTGGTCACATACACATGGTTAGCAGATGTTAATGTGAGTGTAGTGAAATGCTTGTGCTTCTAGTTCCGACAGTGCAGTAATATCTAACAAGTAATCTAACATTTCCCCAACAACTACCTAATACACACAAATCTAAAGGGGTGAATGAGAATACACACACACACACACACACACACACACACACACACACACACACACACACACACATATATATATATATATATATATATATATATATATATATATATATATATATGAGCAATGGCCGAGCGGCAAGGTGCAATAGATGGTATAAAATACAGTATATAATGTACATATGATATGAGTAATGTAAGATATGTAAACTTTATTAAAGTGGCATTATTTAATGTGGCATTGTTTAAGGTGAATAGTGATCCATTTATTAAAGTGGCCAGTGATTGGATCTCAATGTAGGCAGCAGCCTCTCTGAGTTAGTGATTGCTGTTTAGCCGTCTGATGGCCTTGAGATAGAAGCTGTTTTTCAGTCTCTCTGTCCCAGCTTTCTGGATGGTAGTGGGGTGAACAAGCAGTGGCTCGGGGGATGTTGTCCTTGATGATCTTTTTGGCCTTCCTGTGACATTGGGTGCCGTCGGTGTCATCGAGGGCAGGTAGTTTGCCCCCGGTGATGCGTTGTGCAGACCACACCACCATCTGGAGAGCCTTGCCATTGAGTGCGGTGCAGTTGCGTACCAGGCGGTGATACAGCCCGACAGGATGCTCTCGATTATGCATCTGTAAAAGTTTGTTAGGGTTTTGGGTGACAAGCCAAATTTCTTCAGCCTCCTGAGGTTGAAGAGGCGCTGTTACGCCTTCTTCACCACACGTCTGTGTGGGTGGACCATTTCAGTTTGTCTGTGATGTGTACGCCGAGGAACTTTCCACCTTCTCCACTGCTGTCCCTTTTGATGTGGATAGGGTATGCTCCCTCTGCTGTTTCCTGAAGTCCACGATCATCTCCTTTGTTTTGTTGATGTTGAGTGAGAGGTTGTTTTCATGACACGACACTCCGAGAGCCCTCACCTCCTCCCTGTAGGCTGTCTCGTTGTTGTTGGTAATCAAGCTCACTATTGAGTTGGAGGTGTGCATGGCCACGCATTCCTGGATGAACAAGGAGTACAAGAGGGGACTGAGCACTCACCCTTGTGGGGCCCCAGTGTTGAGGGTCAGCAAAGTGGAGATGTTGTTTCCTAACTTCACCACCTGGGGACGGCCCGTCAGAAAGTCCAGGACCCAATTGCACAGGACGGGGTTGAAACCCAGGGCCTCCAGCTTGATGATGAGCTTGGAGAGTACAGTGCCTTGCAAAAGTATTCACCCTCCTTGGCATTTTTCCTATTTTGTTGCATTACAACCTGTAATTTTAAATCGATTTTTATTTGGATTTCATGTAATAGACTACACAAAATAGTCCAAGTTGGTGAAGTAAAATGAAAAAAAAAGACTTGTTTCAAAAAATAAATAAATGGAAAAGTGGTGCGTGCATATGTATTCACCCCCTTTGCTATGAAGCCCCTAAATAAAATCTGGTGCAACCAATTACCTTCAGAAGTCACATAATTAGTTAAATAAAGGCCACCGGTGTGCAATCTAAGTATCACATGATCTGTCACATGATCTCAGTATATTTACACCTGTTCTGAAAGGCCCCAGAGTCTGCAACACCACTAAGCAAGGGGCTCCACCAAGCAAGCAGCACTATGAAGACCAAGGAGCTCTCCAAACAGGTCAGGGACAAAGTTGTGGAGAAGTGCAGATCAGGGTTGGGTTATAAAAAAATCCTACGAACATCCTACGGAGCACCATTTAATCCATTATTAAAAATGTTTAAGAATATGGTACCACAACAAACCTACCAAGAGAAGGCCGCCCACCAGGGACCAGGCAAGGAGGGCATTAATCAAAGAGGGAACAAAGAGACCAAAGATAACCCTGAAGGAGCTGCAAAGCTCCACAGAGGAGATTGGAGTATCTGTCCATAGGACCACTTTAAGCCGAGCTGGGCTTTACGGAAGAGTGGCCAGAAAAAAAGCCATTGCTTAAAGAAAAAAATAAGCAAACAAGTTTGGTGTTTGCCAAAAGGCACGTGGGAGACTCCCCAAACATATGTAAGAAGGTACTCTGGTCAGATGAGACTAAAATGTAGCTTTTTGGCCATCAAGGAAAACGCTATGTCTGGCGCAAACCCAACACCTCCCATCACCCTGAGAACACCATCCCCAGGGAAGCATGGTGGTGGCAGCATCATGCTGTGGGGATGTTTTTCCATCGGCAGGGACTGGGAAACTGGTCAAAAGGGAAATTCTTGAGGGAAACCTGTCTCAGTCTTCCAGAGATTTGAGACTGGGACTGAGGTTCACCTTCCAGCAGGACAATAACCCTAAGCATACTACTAAAGCAACACTTGAGTGGTTTAAGGGGAAACATTTAAATGTCTTGGAAAGCCTAGTCAAAGCCCAGACCTCAATCCAATTGAGAATCTGTGGTATGACTTAAAGATTGCTGTACACCAGCGGAACCCATCCAACATGAAGGAGCTGGAGCAGTTTTGCCTTGATGAATGGGTAAAAAACCCAGTGGCTAGATGTGCCAAGCTTATAGAGACATACCCCAAGAGACTTGCATCTGTAATTGCTGCAAAATGTGTCTCTACAAAGTATTGACTTTGAGGGGGTGAATAGTTATGTACACTCAAGTTTTCTGTTTTTTTTTGTCTTATTTCTTCTTCAATGTGGTAGGCATGTTGTGTAAATCAAATGATACAAACCCCCCAAAAATCCATTTTAATTCCAGGTTGTAAGGCAACAAAACATGAAAAATGCCATGGGGGGTGAATACTTTCGCAAGCCACTGTACTATGGTGTTGAATGCTGAGCTGTAGTCAATGAACAGCATTCTTACATAGGTATTCCTCTTGTTCAGATGGGATGGGGCAGTGTGCAGTGTGATGGCGATTGCATCGTCTGTGGACCTGTTGGGGTGGTATGCAAACTGAAGTGGGTCTAGGGTGGCAGGTAAGGTGGAGGTGATATGATCCTTGACTAGTCTCTCAAAGCACTTCATGATGACAGAAGTGAGTGCTACGGGGCGGTAGTCATTTAGTTCCGTTATCTTTGCCTTCTTGGGTACAGCAACAATGGTGGCCATCTTGAAGCATGTGGGAACAGCAGCCTAGGATAGGGAGCAATTGAATATGTCCGTAAACACACCAGCTAGCAGGTCTGCGCATGCTCTGAGGATGCGGCTAGGGATGCCGTCTGGGCCAGCAGCCTTGTGAGGGTTAACACGTTTAAATGTTTTACTTACGTCGGCCATGGAGAAGGAGAGGGGGCGCAGTTCTTGTTAGCGAGCCGCGATGGTGGCACTGTATTATCCCCAAAGCGGGCAAAGAAGGTGTTTAGTTTGTCTGGAAGCGTGACGTCGGTGTCCGTGACATGGCTGGTTATCTTTTTGTAGTCCGTGATTTCCTGTAGACCCTGCCACATACATCTCGTGTTTGAGCCGTTGAATTGTGACTCCACTTAGTCCCTGTCCCGGCATTTTGCTTGTTTGATTGCCTTGCGGAGGGAATAACTACACCGTTTATATTCAGCCATATTCCCAGACCTCTTTCCATGGTTAAATGCAGTGGTTCGCGCATTCAGTTTTGTGTGAATGACGCCATCCATCCACGGTTTCTGGTTAGGTTTTAATAGTCACAGTGGGTACAACATCTCCAATGCACTTCCTTATAAACTCATTCACCGAGTCAGCGTATAGATTGATGTTGTTCTGAGGCTGACCGGAACATATCCCAGTCCGCGTGATCAAAACAATCTTGAAGCGTGGATTCCGATTGGTCAGACCAGCGTTGAATGGTTCTAGTCACTGGTACATCCTGTTTGAGTTTCTGCCTATAGGACTGTAGGAGCAAGATGGCGTCATGGTCGGATTTGCTGAAGGGAGGTCGGGGGAGGGCTTTGTATGCATCGCGGAAGTTAGAGTAGCAATGATCGAGTGTATTACCCCCCGAGTACTGCAATCAATATGCTGAAAGAATTTAGGTAGCCTTGTTTTCAAATTTGCTTTGTTAAAATCCACAGCTAGAATAAATGCAGCCTCAGGATATATGGTTTTCAGTTTACATAGAGTCCAGTGAAGTTCCTAGATGGCCGTCTTGGTGTCTGCTTGAGGGGGGATGTACACAGCTGTGATGGTAATATGGCCGGCATTTGATTGTAAGGAATTCTAGGTTGGGTGAGCAGAAGGACTTTAGTTCCTGTATGTTGTTATGATTACACCATGAGTCATTAATCATGAAGCATACACCCCCACCCTTCCTCTTCCCAGAGAGGTGTTTATCTCTGTCGGCGCGATGCATGGAGAAGCCCGGTGGCTGAACCTGATTCTGACAACATATCCCGAGAGAGCCATGTTTCTGTGAAACAGAGGATGTTACAATCTCTGATGTCTCTCTGGAAGGCCACCCTTGCTCGAATTTTGTCTACCTTGTTGTCAAGAGACTGGACATTGGCGAGTAGTATACTCGGGAGCGGTGGGCGATGTGCACGTCTACGGAGCCTGACCAGGAGGCCGCTCTGTCTGCCCCTTCTGCGGCGTTGTGGGAAGCTTGTGGAAGGCTACTTGAAACGTTTGACCCAAGTTAAACAATTTCAAGGCAATGCTACGAAATACTAATTGAGTGTATGTAAACTTCTGACCCACTGTGAATGTGATGAAAGAAATGAAAGCTGAAATAAATCATTCTCTCTACAATTATTCTGACATTTCTCTGACATAAAATGGTGATCCTAACTGACCTAAGACAGGGAATTTCAACTAGGATTAAATGTCAGGAATTGTGAAAAATTGATTGTATGTAAACTTCTGACCCACTGGGAATGTGATTGTGAAAAACCGAGTTTAAATGTATTTGGCTAAGGTGTATGTAAACTCCTGGCTTCAACTGTATATATACAGTACCAGTCAAAAGTTTGGACACACCTACTCAGTCAAGGGTTTTCCTAGATTTCTTTTACTATTTTCTATATTGTAGAATAATCGTGAAGACATCAAAACTATGAAATAACACATATGGAATCATGTCGTAACCGAAAAAGTGTTAAACAAGTACAAATATATTTTTGATGTTTGATTCTTCAAAGTAGCCACCCTTTGCCTTGATGACAGCTTTGCACTGACCTTCATGTCTTACTCCAATTAGGGGAGGGGTGGTAGGGTTAGTGGAAAATAATAAAATAAATATATTTTAAAAAGATCTATATGTACAGTACAGCACCAGTCAAAATTTGGACACACCTACTCATTCAAGCGTTTTTCTTTATTTTGAGCATTTTCTACATTGTAGAATAATAGTGAAGCCCATCCAGTTTGATTTCTATTTTGCCATACATTTTTGGTGCTGTTTCACAAAAGTTCTGAACCTATTTACATTTTACAGACACAGAATATTTTACATTTGTTTCCTTGTTGTTTTTAGTCCCACCCTTCAGCTCCATTCAACTCCTCCCATCTATCTCTATTTGCCAAATATATATTTAACTGTGCTGTGATGCTTCAAACATTTCTGAACCTTTCTATTCTCACAGTTTCATAGTTTCAAATTGTAAATACAATTTTTTGCTTAAAGTATTATGATATTATTGATCGATTGACTATGACTTTTCAAATCACCCAGTATTGGTCTCAGCAGCGTTAGCTCCAGGTAAATGTTGCAATTCTTCAGCCATTCCTGGACCTGTGACCAAAAACAAGCTACATACAGTATGGACAGTACCAAAACAAATTATCTAATTATTCTGTGTCTTTACAGCAAAGTATGCAAAGCTGGGAAGATTGTATCCCCCATATATATATATATATATATATATATATATATATATATATATATATATATATATATATATACTGCTCAAAAAAGTAAAGGGACACTTAAACAACACAATGTAACTCCAAGTCAATCACACTTCTGTGAAATCAAACTGTCCACTTAGGAAGCAACACTGATTGACAATAAATTTCACATGCTGTTGTGCAAATGGAATAGACAACAGGTGGAAATTATAGGCAATTAGCAAGACACCCCCAATAAAGGAGTGGTTCTGCAGGTGGTAACCACAGACCACTTCTCAGTTCCTATGCTTCCTGGCTGATGTTTTGGTCCCTTTTGAATGCTGGCGGTGCTTTCACTCTAGTGGTAGCATGAGACGGAGTCTACAACCCACACAAGTGGCTCAGGTAGTGCAGCTCATCCAGGATGGCACATCAATGCGAGCTGTGGCAAGAAGGTTTGCTGTGTCTGTCAGCGTAGTGTCCAGAGCATGGAGGCGCTACCAGGAGACAGGCCAGTACATCAGGAGATGTGGAGGAGGCCGTAGGAGGGAAACAACCCAGCAGCAGGACCGCTACCTCCGCCTTTGTGCAAGGAGGAGCACTGCCAGAGCCCTGCAAAATGACCTCCAGCAGGCCACAAATGTGCATGTGTCTGCTCAAACGGTCAGAAACAGACTCCATGAGGGTGGTATGAGGTCCCGACGTCCACAGGTGGCGGTTGTGCTTACAGCCCAACATGCAGGACGTTTGGCATTTGCCAGAGAACACCAAGATTTGCAAATTCGCCACTGGCGCCCTGTGCTCTTCACAGATGAAAGCAAGTTCACACTGAGCACATGTGACAGTCTGGAGACGCCGTGGAGAACGTTCTGCTGCCTGCAACATCCTCCAGCATGACCGGTTTGGCGGTGGGTCAGTCATGGTGTGGGGTGGCATTTCTTTGGGGGGCCGCACAGCCCTCCATGTGCTCGCCAGAGGTAGCCTGACTGCCATTAGGTACCGAGATGAGATCCTCAGACCCCTTGTGAGACCATATGCTGGTGCGGTTGGCCCTGGGTTCTTCCTAATGCAAGACAATGCTAGACCTCATGTGGCTGGAGTGTGTCAGCAGTTCCTGCAAGAGGAAGGCATTGATGCTATGGACTGGCCCGCCCGTTCCCCAGACCTGAATCCAATTGAGCACATCTGGGACATCATGTCTCGCTCCATCCACCAACGCCACGTTGCACCACAGACTGTCCAGGAGATGGCGGATGCTTTAGTCCAGGTCTGGGAGGAGATCCCTCAGGAGACCATCCGTCACCTCATCAGGAGCATGCATTGTAGGGAGGTCATACAGAGATTTCCATTGATTATTTTTGTGTGATTTTGTTGTCAGCACATTCAACTATGAAAAGATACAATTATTTAATAAGATTATTTCATTCATTCAGATCTAGGATGTGTTATTTTAGTGTTCCCTTTTTTTTAGCAGTATATATATATATATATATATATATATATATAACATTATATTGTTTGCAAGAATTTTTGTATAATAATTTAAATTGAAACATTTCTAAGTTTTGAATCCGGCATCGTTTTGCGCATCAGTTCATAAACCATGTGCCATGGAATCGGTACATCGAAAATCAAACAGCTATCAATTTTTTGGTCCTTAAATTAAACTGGTATTTTTTTAACCAATTTTGGTCTTTAATGCAGGGCCGACAGACAAGCTCCTTACTTTTTTCCCCTTCCACTTGCCACTTTTCCTGCGGTAATGCTGCAATTAGTTGGCTGTAATTTTGGGTAGAGCAGACATTTCCATATATTTTCGTTAGCTGCATGTGTGACATAACCCCATAGTCCTGTTTATGTATCACGCCCTGACCATAGAGAGCCTTTGGTTCTCTATGGTGTAGTAGGTCAGGGCGTGACTAGGGGGTGATCTAGTATGTTTATTTCTATGTTGGTGCTAATATGGTTCCCAATTAGAGGCAGCAGTTTATCGTTGCCTCTGATTGGGGATGATATTTAGGTAGTTATTTCCCCACCTGTGTTTTGTGGGATATTGATTGTTTGTTAGTGTGTTTGGGCACTACGTCCTCATGGTCTTTGTACGTTTTGTTATTTGGTTTTGTTAGTTTTACTTAAATAAATATGTGGAACTATACTCCCGCTGCGCCTTGGTCCGCTCATTTCCAAGAACGTGACAGAATATCCAAACCAGGACCAAGCAGCGTGTTCACCAGGTAAAGTTTTGGACATGGGAAGAAGTGATGGGTGGATGCGAAACCCTTCCTTGGCGGCAGACGGAAGGTAATAATGGAGGACAGCAACAACGCCAGGGTTCGCGGCCACAGAAAGCCCAAGGACAACCCCAAGATTTTTTTGGGGGGGGGCACAAGGGGTGGCCGGTCGAGCCGAGGAGAGTGCCAGAGCCCGAATGGCAAACTCTGGAGGAGCGTGTCATCACACCACGGCCACAGAAACGGCAAGATTGTTTTGGGGGGGGGCACATGGAGCTGGCGGCTGAGCCGCGGGAAGAGCCAGAGACTGTCAGGGAGGCAATGGAGAAGTAGGGAGAGAGAGAGATGAGAGATGTTGTGCAAGTGTGTTTTGCTCAACATTCGACCAGAAGATCCGGTTAGCAGCCTGGTGAAACCTGTGTCGGCTCCACGCATCTGTCCTCCAGTGCGCCTCCCCAGTCCGATACGTCCTGTGCCTGCTCCTTGCACTCGCCCTGAAGTGTGTGTCACCAGTCCGGTGCCACCTGTGCCGGCTCCACACATCAGGCCTCCTGTGCGCCTCCCCAGTCTGGTACATCCTGTGCCTGCTCCTCACACTCGCCCTGAAGTGTGTGTCCCCAGTCCGTTACGTCCTGTGCCTGCTCCTCGCATTCGTCCTGAAGTGCGTGTCACCAGTCCGGTGCCACCTGTACCGGCTCCACGCACTAGGCCTCCAGTGCGCATTCACAGTCCAGAGCTTCCGGCGACGGTTACCAGTCCAGAGCTTTCCGGCGACGATTCCCAATCCGGAGCTACCGGCAAAGGTTCCCGATCCGGAGCTTCCGGCGACGGTTCCCGGTCCGGAGCTTCCGGCGACGGTTCCCGGTCCGGAGCTTTCCGGCGACGGTTCCCGGTCCGGAGCTTCCCGGCGACGGTTCCCGGTCCGGAGCTTCCCGGCGACGGTTCCCGGTCCGGAGCTTCCCGGCGACGGTTCCCGGTCCGGAGCTTCCCGGCGACGGTTCACGGTCCGGAACCTCCGGCAACGGTCCACAGTCCGGAACCTCCGGCAACGGTCCACAGTCCGGAACCTCTGGCAACGGTCCACAGTCCGGAACCTCCGGCAACGGTCCACAGTCCGGAACCTCCGGCGATGGAGGTTTAGTTTCACTTAAATAAATATGTGGAACTATACTCACGATGCACCTTGGTACGCTCCTTTCCAAGAACGTGACATTATGATATCATATACAAAGATTTTAAAAAACCTAACATTTACAAAATATACTATATTCGAGTTTAACCACAATATTTGTTGTATTATTTGTTCTGTCTTTTCTTGTGGATTAAACTGAAATTGCAACCAACTTTCTATGGCTTGTTTTTAAAATAGCAATATTTGAGATTATTTCATTTTCAAATAACCGAAAGTGAGAGGTTGAAATCTGAATAAAGAGAAAAAGGCCATTCTTGAACACGGGGTGAGACATTCTTACTAATCTGTTAGAGAACCAGTTTGGATTTAAATATAACTTTTGCATGACTGTAGCCTTTAGTGAGAGGTCTAATGCTTTAATATTTAATAATGCAGCCCTCCAAATTACTATTCATTATATTAATAGATCCGTTTAATTTTGTCTGGCTTGCCATTCCAAAAAAATTGAATTTGTTTTGCTCATATAATTTTAAAAAACAGGTCGCTAGGTGTAGGCAAGAACATAAGCAAATAAGTAAACTGGGATATGACTAAAGAGTACATCAGGGTGATTTTTCCACAAATAGACAGATGTGTTCCTGTCCATGGTAGCTAATCGTATCTATTTTTGCTAATTTTCTATTAAAATGTATTGTAAGATAATGTCTTTCTTATGATATGTACACCAAGTATGTCCACATCACCATCAGAACATTTCATTGGTAAACTGCAGTTATGTAAAATGTGTATTTTTTTGTGTTACAATACCAATCCAATCCAGAGAGGTTAGAGAAGATATCTAGATCCTTTACAACGCTGTGGAGGGATCCAAATTGTGGATTTTAAAGAAAGCATGAATCATCAGCGTACAATGACACCTATGTTTTTAAGCCCTTGATTTCTAACCCCTTGATATTATTGTTGGATCTGATTTTAACAGCTAACATTTCGATGGCGATAATAAATAGATATGCCGATGGTGGACAACCTTGTTTTACTCCTCTTGACAGTTTAAGACTTTCTGAGAAATAATCATTATTTACAATTTCACAACTAGGGTTACTATACATAACTTTAACCCATTTTATAAGAGATTCTCCAAAATTGAAATATTCCAGGCATTTATATATAAATTCCAGTCGTACTTTATCAAAAGCCTTTTCAAAGCCAGCTATGAATACCAGGCCTGGTTTCCCAGATTTTTCATAGTGTTCTATTGTTTCCAGTACTTGACTTATATTATCTGCAATGTATCATCCATGTAAAAAAATCTCTCTGATTAGGATGAATTATTATTATTATTATGAATTATTAATGCCTTTATGGGCTATGCATTTTGCTAGAATTTTTGCATTCCAACACTGAAGTGTAAGGGGCCTCATATTTTTTAAATTGAATTATTAACTTTTTTTACCTAGCCAAGTCAGTTAAGAACAAATTCTTATTTACAATGACAGCCTACACCGGACAAACCCGGACGACGCTGGGCCAATTGTGCGCTACCCTGTGGGACTCCCAATCATGGCTGGTTGTGATACAGCCTGGAATCGAACCAGGGTGTCTGTAGTAATGCCTCAAGCACTAAGATGCAGTGCCTTAGACCGCTGCACCACTCGGGAGCCAAATGGACTGGATCTTTTATTCATCACTTCTATCCTGTTTCAGCAATAATGAAGTCAGACTTTCTTATTGAGTATCCGATAATCTACCATTTGTGTAAGAGTGATTAAAACATGCTAATAACGGTTTTCCGAGTATATCAAAAAAGGTATAGTATATCTCCACTGGTTTTAATTGAATCAAGAAGTTCCTCTGTAATTTGGCCTTCACATGAGTCTTTCTTTACAGCTGTTCATTGTACATTATAAATAGAAAAGTTCCTCCGTTTCTTTTTGTTTTCCCTCTCATTTATTCTGTGCCTCTATGGAACAGTTTTAATTGCTATCGATCTGTATTAGTCCTTCCATTTCCTTTGTTAATATGGACTCTTTTGACCTAAATTGCTTTTGTTTTAGAGACTAGTAGTGAATTGCATGGCCTCTAAAGGCACAAAGTGTCCCATACAATATGGAGATCTGCTTTACCTATGTTATGTCAGAAAAAGTCCTTTAGAAATTCTTCTGTCCTAGTTAAGTTATCATTCAATAGGATTTTATTAAATGTCCAATATCCTCGCCCACGTAAAAATTCTGTATGAGTAATATATATGCCAATGAATTGATGGTTGAACCACATTCTGTCCGCTATCAACACTTTTTTTGCTTTGGTGCCAGCAAGATTGGCATAAGAAAGTAGTCAAGACTACTACATTTACATTTAAGTTTTACTAGTTTGATTGAACCTCCTTCATGTATATCTCACTAGGTCAGGATATTTAAGCCTCTATATATCCACTAGTTCCAATATCCATGACATTTGTGATTTCCTTAAGTGTATGAGGGTGATAGTTTGTAGTGGGATTTTCTTTATGGTCCATTGAGGTATTTAAAACCGTATTATTATCAAGGCACAAAGCGAGACCCAATGCAGACACAGATGCTTGGAGTCTTACAATGTTTATTAATCCAAAGGGGTAGGCAAGAGAATGGTCGTGGACAGACTCTGATCTGGTCAAAACCAGATCAGAGTCCAGGAGTTACAGAGTGGCTGTCACGTCCTGACCATAGTAAGATGTGATTTTCTATGGTAGAGTGGCCAGGGCGTGACAGGGGGTGTTTTTCTTTCTTTCTATGTTTTCTATTTCTATGTTTAAGTTCTAGTTTTTCTATTTCTATGTTTTTTGGGGGGTTGATCTCCAATTAGAGGCAGCTGGTCCTCGTTGTCTCTAATTGGAGATCATATTTAAGTAGGGGTTTTTCTTCCTGGGTTTTTGTGGGTTATTATCTTTTGAGTAGTTTTTGTGTCTCTCTGCATCATGGTTTGTTATTTTGTTAATTCAGTTTATGTATTTGCAAAGTTTCACGGATTTAATAAAATGTGGAACTACAACCGTGCTGCACTTTGGTCTGCTCCTTTCGACAGCCGTGACAGTGGCAGACAGGCTCATGGTCAAGGCAGGCAGAATGGTCAGGCAGACAGGTACAAAGTCCAGAAACAGGCAAGGGTCAAAACCAGGAGGACTAGAAAAAGGAGAATGCAAAAAGCAGGAGAACGGGAAAAACGCTGGTTGATTTGGAAACATAAAAGACGAACTGACACAGAGAGACAGGAAACATAAATACACTGGGGAAAACACTGGAGAAAACAAGCGACACCTGGAGGGGGTGGAGACAATAAAGAGGACAGGTGAAACTGATCAGCATGTGACAATTATAATCTCCCACCATAATAATAGAGTCTTGTATTGCTTGTATGTTTGATAAATTATTATATATATTTTCAAATAAGCATGGATCATCATTATTTGGACCGTATATATTAATGAGCCATATCTGTTTAATAACATACTTAAAATCATCCATCTAACTTGCGGATCTGTTTGGACAATTTGCACATTTGGATCAAAATGATTGTTAATTAATATCATCACCCCTTTTGAGTTTCTTTGCCCATGGGAGAAGTATATTTCGCCTTTTTCCACATAACTTATATACCAAGCCTTTTTCCACACAACTTCATCTAACATTGTTGACTGAGTTTCCTGTTAACAATAGATATTATATTCCTTCTCTTTTAGCCAGGTAAATACTGATTGTCATTTCTTATTATCTACTAAGCCATTGCAATTATAGTTGGCTATACTTATTTCACCATTTACCATAATGAGATACAAGTTTCAATTATATTAATCATAATATATGTTTGTAAACATACCATTCAAAATTGCTATAGTAATTGAGTGTCCATATAGCTGTACTATGATATTTGCATTGCTACTGAGTAAACCTCCAATTGCCCCCCCCCCCCCCCCCCACCCACCCCCGATCCCAAGTTGAGTTGTCATTCCAGTGACTGGCAGACCACCTCTGTCCCCTCAGATCACAGGGACCCTGAGAGACCGGGTCCCATCTTTCGAAAAGAGCACATAGTGCCACCCACAGAACAGAAGCAGATCAACCCCCAAAACCATTTCCATTTCCACTTAGACTTAGACTTGTATTATATATAGTTATCAAAACATACATATACTGTATATAAAATCTTGCATATCTTAATTTCCACAATTCACGAAAAATATGCGTATGTACTGTAGGCAGTTTATGTGAAGGATTGTTACTTATAACCGGTATTGCCATTACAAAGATTACATTTTTTGCAAGCAACTATTATTTTAGCAAACAATTATTGTCATTCATCCTATATTGTCCCTAACATCATGACCCCATAGCAACAGATGTGGTATACATTCACACACACACACACACATACTCATAGACACTCGACCCATTTCCCCCACAAACAACCACAAGCTCAGATGTTCAACAGTTGTTCCATACCCGAGCCCAACTCAAGAAAGGACTTGATGTGCGAATGCATATACAGTTGCAGCTGTATGAGAAGGCATGCAAAATGTTGCAATTTTTTTTTTTTAAATTGGGAAACTTGATTAACTAATGTCAAGTCATAGCTGTTGGAAACACACACACGCTGGTCCCCCGTTGTGACCATTTTCTCAAGCATCTCTGTGCAGTCAGACATTTGATCATTCCGTGCCACTAGGGTCACAGTAATTTGCCCCCTCTCTGAATGTCCGAGTGTGACCCCCTCCCCAATGGGTTACTGCAGCTAGTGTTGCCAGCACCGCCACAAACTGGGTGGGGGCACCCCAATGGAATCCCCACCGGCTAGGTATAAGGTCATCAAGGTTCTCATAAACAGCTTTAAGAAATTCCTTGCACATTATGCTCACCTAATCGGGGTGCTTTGGCTTTGTAGGACCAACCCAGCCAGGCAGGCTCAGAATCTAGAGGGGGCAGTGCTGCTTTAGTGGGTTTCTGACCTCATTTATCTTTCTGTTTTGGCTGCGTATAGGCTACTTACAGTAGTCCATTAAACAGATAAGGACTTATCCTTAGTGTATGGGTCGCACAGGTGGGTGTCTAGGGTATAGGGTTGGGGACCGTTCCATCATGATAGGACAATAAATAACTAAACTATATTTATTATTTATTTTGAAATGTTTATCCCATATCTGCACAAAATTGAAAGCTCTCTCTCACAACCCCTGCTCACAGACATACATGGGCTCTTGTATTCGCAACCATTTTCCTTTTTCATTGACTTAACTCAGTTTTGTCACCAAAGCCCCATATACTACCCACCACTGCGACCTGTATGTTGTCGTTGGCTGGCCCTCGCTTCATATTCGTTGCCAGGCCCACTGGCTCCAGGTCATCTATAAGTCTTTGCTAGGTAAAGCTCCGCCTTATCTCAGCTCACTGGTCACCATAGCAGCACCCACCCGTAGCACGCGCTCCAGCAGGTATATTTCACTGGTCATCCCCAAAGCCAATTCCTCTGTTGGCCGCCTTTCCTTCCAGTTCTCTGCTGCCAATGACTGGAACGAATTGCAAAAATCACTGAAGCTGGAGACCCATATCTCCCTCACTAACTTTAAGCACCAGCTGTCAGAGCAGCTCACAGATCACTGCACCTGTACATACCCCATCTGTCACGACTTCCGCCGAAGTCGGTCCCTCTCCTTGTTCGGGCGGCGTTCGGCGGTCGACGTCGCCGGCTTTCTAGCCACCGCTGATCCACTTTTCATTTTCCATTTGTTCTGTCTTTGTCTTATCACACCTGGCTTCACTCATCAATCACTTGTTTATTATTTAACCCTCTGTTCTCCATGTTGCATTTGTGAGTGATTGTTATTTGTTACGTGGATGATTGTCAGGCGTTGCACTTTTGTTTTAGACCGTGTTTTGGCACTTGTATGTGTTATGTGCTGTCATTTGGTAACCGGTATTAAAGTGTGTGTTTATTATAGTCCGCTCTCCAGCACTTGACTTCGCCTCCCATATACACGTATTACACCATCCAGCTACCTCATCCCCATACTGTTATTTATTTTTTTGCTACTTTGCACCCCAGTATCTCTACTTGCACATCCATCTTCTGCACATCTATCACTACAGTGTTTAATTGCTGAATTGTAATTATTTAGTCACTATGGCCTATTTATTGCCTTACCTCCATTATCTTACCTAATTTGTACACACTGTATATAGACTTTTTTCTGTATTGTGTTATTGACTGTATGTTTGTTTATCCCATGTGTAACTCTGTGTTGTTCTTTGTGTCGCACTGCTTTGCTTTATCTTGGCCAGGTCGCAGTTGTAAATGAGAACTTGTTCTCAACTAGCCTACCTAGTTAAATAAAGGTGAACATTTTTTTTTAATAAAAAATAAACTCCACACTTTTTTCCAAACACAAAAACACACACCCCACCTTCCAAACAATACACCCGCACATACCCACATAAAGTGCTTTCTATGTCTTCTGTGTTCTGCTGTGTTTTTATCTCTACCATGTTGATTTTGAGTACTTTTGTGTTCCAATTTGTAATATTTAAAGATGTATTATTTTGCTAATTATCCTTTCTTCTAACGCTGACTTATCTATTTATAAACTACTATATATAGAAAGTCGAATACTAATGATTTTACAACATTCCCTATCTTGAATGGTATAGTTTAGTTGTGGTTTATTTCTTCATCAATTGTTGTATTTCATTGTTTTCCGATATATATTGTTTTATTACAATCCCTACTGTGGGTAGTATTGGGTGTTCCATTATTCGACTCCTTTATGGGAACTTTGTAATATTTAGAATAACCATGGAGAAGTTTTGGTGTCTCGGAACTCAGATTTTTCACTTTAAAATGTATGACAAACTAAAACCAATGATTGCAAACCATACAACTCTATGCACAACATGTACTTTGTTATTGTTCAAAGTAGTCCTTGTGCATGAAGATTTATGGTTTGTTTAACTTTGCAATCATGCTGTGGAATTGTCCAACTAGACTTTTCAAGGGGTAGTGTTTTGTATTTTATTCAACAAATGTTAATGGTTGTAAATTAACCAATTAATTTGAATAGTTTATATATGCCTACTGACTAGTTTACTCACATAGGGAGTTTATTGCAAAAACCTATTTATTGAGCATAATACTACTTTTTGATTAGGTCATAATTGAGGAGGAAAGGTACCCTACTATACTATATGCTGATGTCTCTGTTCACGTGGTCCATTACCACAATGATACACAAGAGGGCAGCATGTGACTGTGTACGCAACAGTAGAAAGCTGCAGATGTAAGGGTTTAGGGGATTTTGTTGTTTTTCCATGGTTGTTCTCAACAGCTATAAAATATATAACTTCCACAGCATCTTCTTCCCCAACAAAAAGTGGTTGAATTCTGCCCCCCATTAAAATGACTAAGCTGAAGAAAATGATGTTGTACTCATTATAATGTTGTCATTTTTAGTTACATCTTTTATGTGTAGTTAATATTAAAGTTAATTTTGGTTTGTTATAGGGTAAGATGTGAGGTTGCCCACATGTGAAAACCATGTCCTTTCATAGTTTCCTTTAGATGAATCCAGCAGTATGAAGAAGGGATTATTTCCACCCCAAACCCACCGAGACACAATTTCTGAGTGGGACATGGTTTTGACTGAGGCAGTTTGATGTGGGTTAAACAACTGGCTTTGTTCTTGGCATGAGGTCTCCCCCCCCCCCACACACACACACTGCACACACACCTTTGAGTGGATTGACAAAAAATAAATAAAGGGATATGAAAGTGTGTATGCATGTTACTTAAATAGATCTTCATTATAATAACACCAAATTTATAGCCAGGAGAATATTTCGGTTTGGTGGCTCAAGGACAGCAAATGTAGGTACCCAGTGAGTAAAATGACGTTGAAAAGACAACGAAAAGACGTATTTTCCAGATGTTTAAAATTAGAATTTTAAACATGTTGAAAAAAAGTATTTTATGGGTTGAAATCAGGTTCATTTTCAGTTCTGAATGAGTGTTGAAAATACATATTTTTTGGTAATTTACTCAATGGCCAAATTTCAACTGCACATATATTCTCAATGAAGTTAACATTGTATCACAATACTAACCTTTAAATCCATTTAATATAAAAAAAGTGGAGTCAACATAGAATATTTATTATTGCTCCCATCTGTCACATTCACTTATGTTAGCTATTTCAAAATAAAAAAAATACACTAAAAAAATACTAAAAAAGATGAATAAAATTAACAAAAGCAATGATGTTCATAGTAGGCCAACCAACATAAGAAATCAACAGAACACTTAAACTACCATAACATTCTCACCAAAGGTTACAGAATTATTGTTCTTACTATGACTGTGATGTGTTATTGTTTGTCTACCGTAGTTGAATGCAATGACCGAAAGTCGCTCTAGATAATAGAGTCTGCCGAATGACCAAATTCTAAATATAAAACAAACACTTGCAAAGCATACTGGGTATTATACTAATGAGCTCAACCCCCAAACGAGGAAAAATTTGGTCATTCCAGACCAGACAGAATCTGAATGAATCATTGACGTCTAGGCTATTTTTCACAAGTTTGAAAATCCCAGTAAAGTATGGCACAGTTGAGTAGAGTACAGTATGGTACAGGACAGTAAAGTTTAATTCAGAAGAGTACAGTAGAGTTTAATACTCTGTACTGTACTTTACTGTACTGAACTATACTGCACTGTACTATACACTATTTTTCTTTACTGTACTGTACGCTTCTGTACTGTACTGTGCTGTCCAAACTGAACCATAGTCAAGGCCGGTCTATACACTACAAAAAAAGACGTCCAAAAGACATCGTCGTCATTCGGTGCTTAGTGGGTATTTTACCTTTCAGGTGAGGATTTTCAGAAGTTATTTATAGGCCCACTACATTCTTAGTGCTCTGTAGTGTGGTCCTATCTCTTTTTTTTCTTCTTCTGAACAATAGAAAACATCCACAGGAGTAGGCTGTGTGTTGTGTGTTGTGTGTGGGTGATGCCAAAGATTCTGGGCCCCTCCCCACCCTCCTCTCACACAAAAAGAAGCACCCTGGCCGTGGGGACCTTCGCACCTTGTCCTGTAATTCAGTGGCTACATTAGCACCTCCCTTGTTATGTGTCACCACAGGGCTGCTGTTGATCATTCACACACAACAAGGGTGAAACCCTGACTCATTGTTTAGGTCCAAAGGTGTCTGCTGGTGTGAAAGAGGGCTTAGAGGATTATCTCTCATTACCCATTACCTTTTGATTGACCACAGGGGAGTAGTGGGAACACTCATGCAACAATCGGTAATGTAGAACAGGTTTGCTTGTGCCCTAGCAAAACACTATTGGAATTTGGGATTTATTGACATCATAGGCTGAAAAGCATGTTCTAAACTTTCCAGAGGGGTATGGAAACGAGATGTTGGTCAGATAGCAATTTAACCTTTCAGCTGAGGAGCTGTGTTGGGATGTATTTGACCTTTGAGCTAAGGAGCAGAGGAGTGAGGAATCCTGGGATGGCCACACAGCGGGAGGAATGCCAGGCCTGAAGCCTCTGTAGTTACAGTAATGGGAAAGGGAGGCACTGACACAGCAGGAGTCAATGCTGTGCCAAGAAGTAATCAACTGTCCCTAACTGTCACATGCTTCACTTGCGGTTCAAAATTAGGCTGGAGTGGAACCTTTGAGTCTGGACAGACCTATTGGAAACAGGTGCTTTCAGCTCTTGTCATTTATATTGGTATTTTGTGTGTGTGTGTGTGTGCACACATGCCAGCATGCAAGCCAGTAAAAACTATATGCGTAAATGTTGTCCCTATGGGAAAAGCTCAAATGAGTTAAACTGTGATAATGATAAACTTGTGGTGGTTAAACTATTTGCACACCTGCAAGTTTATCAGGTGCACAATTTAGCAAAATCTACTGAATTCTTGTCTAAGTTACTTAGTAACTATATGGCACCAGTTTATCAACTGATGCACTAGTTGCAATCATGTCCAAACAAAGGATTGATAGGACAGGACAATTAGGTTTTAAACCAGCGACGATATTGACCCCCCCCACCACCCTGATTCCCCCCCCCCCCCACCACCCTGATCCCCCCCACCACCCTGATCCCCCCCACCACCACCCTGATCCCCCCCCCACCCTGATCCCCCCCACCACCACCCTGATCCCCCCTACCACCCTGATCCCCCCACCACCACCCTGATCCCCCACCACCACCACCCTGATCCCCCCCACCACCCTGATCCCTCCCACCACCACCCTGATCCCCCCCCCACCACCAACCTGATTCACCCCCCCACCACCCTGATCCCCCCCACCACCACCACCCTGATTCACCCCCCCCCACCCTGTTCCCCCATGGGGACATCCCATCCCAAAGCCCACTGACCCCTCCCCTCAGATACTGCAACTCAATAAAGTGGGATGGCAGGGGAGCTGCTTGACATCGCAGCAGCGCGAGCACACTCCAACAGCAATCCCGAGTGGTGTGCACCAATGCAGATGATGTGTGGCTGATATTTGATTCAGTTTCTAAAGTAAGATCAGGGTCTAAACTCGTCCTCCAATGCATGCGGATTTGAGACACTACTTTTAGATAGCCTATCTCTACCCTTATATGAATCAATTACACGGATGAATTTGATAATGGTGGTTTTATTGCATCTACGTGCGTCGGCGATGGTTCTTGCATGGGGATTTTGTATTTTGGGCGAGACAACTTTTTCTAACTTCACTCTGGATAACGAAGTTCATTCCAGCTTCATCCAGCGCCGTCTGCGGAACCAGGAGCGCCGGGAGATGCAGCGAGAAATCCTCTCCATCCTGGGGCTGCCCCACCGGCCACGGCCGTACATCTACACCAAACAAAACGCTGCCCCGATGTTCATGCTGGATTTGTACAACGCTATTTCCACGTATGGACAACAGCCCACCGGCTTCTCATATTATAAACCCGTCTTCACGACCCAGGGACCCCCGATGGTGACCCCCCAAGACAGCAGTTTCCTCAATGACGCGGATATGGTGATGAGTTTTGTCAATATCGGTATGTCCTTATCATCACCCTATCCAGAGATGTATCAATTCATTTCGATGGATATGAATTGAGAAGTTATTGTTTAGTCTACATGATCTCATTAATGCTGTAGCATAAAACCGCTTTCACCATATATCTTACTTTATTTTTTTAAAGCAAAATTAATTTTTGTTCACCTTTGCGCAACATTACCTAGACATTACCTAAACAGCTGTTTATGTTTACTTTGTGATATCTGATACTGGCACTGTCATGCTGATAGTTTACAAAACACTCTTAATGCTTGCTTTGACTCATTCAGTGACAGAGTCTCATCGCTAGGGTAGCCTACTCACCTGGGGTTCTCTGTGGACCTGTCTGGTCTGTAGGTCTGCTGACTAGGAGAGCAGAGGTCAGGCAAGGTGAAGTGTGGGTGTGGTTTACAGCTCAGACAGAGCACTGCTGAGGATCCAGTGGTGCTCCAGACAAGAGTCTCTCTGTGGTTAACCTGGCCTTATAGCACAGGAGTTGACTGAAAAAGCAGGCTTACTTCAAGTTTACCTGTTGGCATAAGGATTAAAGAGTGAAAGCTTTCTTCAATGCCTTTTTGTTGTCTGAAGGCACTTTGCAGAAAGGACAGTACTGTTGAACCCGAGTGCATTAGCTAAGTGTTTGTCTGTGTGTATGACGTTCGATTTGTGTACGGCTCCTAATGGGGAGGCTTTAAGGTAACTTTCTCTGTGCTTCAGATAAGACTGCTCTAAGACTGTTCTGCATTCCCAGTTGTAAATGTTATGACAACATAGCTGTATCCGATTTCCCCTGAATCCTGTTAAAGCTCTGGGAGACCAGCTTCAGCAAGGCTTTGTTTCGCATGACTAGGATTTGAACAGGCATTTCAGTACCCTGGGGAGGGCAGGACAAGTTGACAGGGAGATAAAGACTCAGGTACTGCATCTAAATACTCTTTACTGGAGACAGCTGGCAGTGTGTGTGTAAATCAGGGGGGGGGGGTTCTTCCTTGGACATTAGTGAGTTTCTAAAACTGAAATCCTGCTTTTGTTTCCTTTGGAGATCTCACTACGGGTCTGATATCACTAAAGTGAAACAGTAGACGGAATGGTGCCTGTGACTCCCACCCGGATGTGGCTTTTCTTCCAAAGACAACCATTTCCCCTTCATTGTCCTGGCTCAGGGCTTACAGGTTGGGCTTCATGGCCTGCTTTACATTTCAGTCATTTAGCAGACGCTCTTATCCGGAGCAACACAGTAGTGAGAGCATATAGTTTCATACTGGTCCCCCGTGGGAATCAAACCTACAAACCTGGCATTGCAAGCACCATGCTCTACCAGCTGAGCCACACAGGACCACTGTATGTGTTAGGATGGCAGTTTATCATCAGGAATAGATTTGGCACTTTTACACTTTTATTCCCGTTCATGTGTCTGTGAGAATGTACGGAGTGACCTTGTTAGAGAGAAGGGGAAGAAGTAAGTGCATAAACTCAGCAAAAAAAGAAACGTCCCTTTTTCTGGACCCTGTCTTTCAAAGATAATTCGTAAAAATCCAAATAATTTCACAGATCTTCATTGTAAAGAGTTTAAACACTGTTTCCCACCATAAACAATAAATGAACATGCACCTGTGGAATGGTCGTTAAGACAGTAACAGCTTACAGATGGTAGGCAATTAAGGTCACAGTTATGAAAACTTAGGACACTAAAGAGGCCTTTCTACTGACTCTGAAAAACACCAAAAGAAAGATGCCCAGGGTCCCTGCTCATCTGCGTGAACGTGCCTTAGGCATGCTGCAAGGAGGCATGAGGACTGCAGATGTGGCCAGGGCAATAAATGGCAATGTCCGTACTGTGAGACGCATAAGACAGTGCTAAAGGGAGACCAGACGGACAGCTGATCATCCTCACAGTGGCAGACCACGTGTAACAACACCTGCACAGATCGGTACGTCCGAATATCACACCTGCGGGACAGGTACAGGATGGCAACAACAACTGCCCGAGTTACACCAGGAACGCACAATTCCTCCATCAGTGCTCAGACTGTCCACAATAGGCTGAGAGAGGCTGGACTGAGGGCTTGTAGGCCTGTTGTAAGGCAGGTCCTCACCAGACATCACCGGCAACAACGTCGCCTATGGGCACAAACCCACCGTCGCAGGACCAGACAGGACTGGCAAAAAGTGCTCTTCACTGACGAGTCGCGGTTTTGTCTCACTAGGGGTGATGGTCGGATTTGCGTTTATGGTCGAAGGAACTAAAACGGCCAACTGTTACTATAATTTTGACAACTAGACTTAATGATTATACAAATGACAAAAAGGCCTGTACTCTGGAGTGGGATCGATTTGGAGGTGGAGGGCCCGTCATGGTCTGGGGTTGTGTGTCACAGCATCATCGGACTGAGCTTGTTGTTATTGCAGGCAATCTCAACACTGTGCTTTACAGGGAAGACATCCTCCTCCCTCATGTGGTACCCTTCCTGCAGGCTCATCCTGACATGACCCTCCAGCATGACAATGCCACCAGCCATACAGCTCGTTCTGTGTGTGATTTGGAACTTTTTCAGTTCATGTCTCAGTTGTTGAATCTTGTTACGTTCATACAAATATTTACACATGTTAAGTTTGCTGAAAATAAACGTAGTTGACAGTGAGAGGACGTTTCTTTTTTTGCTGAGTTTACATATGAAGTGCAGAGAAAATAGAAAGAAAGAGAAGGAAACACAGTGCCCCAATCCTCTCATGAACCAATGGCCACTCTCCTGTTGATTGGCAGTCTGTTTTCCCACCATTTTGTAAAGAGCCAGTCATGGTGGTCTCTGGAGTGATCGCTTAAAGCCAAACTGGATTAAGGCATTTCCCCTCGACAAACCACAGCTTCCGTTGAGGGAAAGAGTGCTACTCTTCCCCCCTCTCTCTACTGTATGTGCAGGTATATAGGTGGCCAACATTGACGCTTCTTGGAAATTATGGAATCTGTTCAGTTTTATTTGTTTTGCGCCTTTCATTTTCTAAACAAATTAACGGTTGGAAAAAGCTTTGGCTTCCAATGCCCATTATTTTGGAATGAGACGCTTGACGAGGAAGTGTCCACATACTTTTGGCCATGGAGTGTATGCACACACCCACAGACTCATGGGTGTTAGAATCTCCAACCACCATCCAGTCTGCCCACTACCAATATGTATTAATCTCATGTCCATGCAACACATCTGACCATACAGATGCAGTTTGACTGCACGCATCTGTAGCTTGCCTGCCCATCTGTGTGATTATAATAGAGCTATAGCGATACTGAATACAGAGCTCAGGCCTGCTTTAGCAGTCTGACTATATTCTGACTGCATGGTTCCTGGTTGGACTGATTTGACCTGCATTCCTGCACTGCTAGTGCTTCTTGCTGGGAGTCTGCCATAGGCTGATACAGATGTCTCTGGGATGTTCTTGTTCCCATGAGAACACACCTGCAGCATATGGGAATAGTAGACAGGCCTATCTGTTATCTTTCACAGCTCTCCATGTGAAACGAAATAAAGAAGATGATGCTGTATAGTTAAAGTTTGACTTATAACAGTTTTGGGATAAAAAAAGGGTTTTATAGTATAGACATAATGTAACTTTAAAAATGTATTACCTTTAAATGTGGCATGAATACAACCATTCATGGTGTTTTCATCTGATTGTCAAACAAATCACTTCAAAAAGTAGGTTACCTTCACACATTCATCCAAAATAATTCCAGCATCTGAACAGTGTGTTGTGCACCCGCCAACTTTCCTTCAATTCGCAAGAGGTTGAAACTATCTCACTGGAGAAAGGATCCGAGCAAGCAAAACAGTGCCCCTCTGTCTTACTATATGTATCTGATGCTGCAAAAAATGCCATACTGTTTTTGGCCAGACAGCATCAGATACATGGGCTACACATGCATGTCCTCTGCCTCAACGACAATGGCAGTATTATCTGCAGCACCTGTCTTTTTACTAAAGAAATGCGTTTTGTATCAAATCAAATTGTATTTCTCACATGCGCCAAATACAACCGCAAAATGCTCACTTACAAGCCCAACAATGCAGTTTTAAGAAAATAGAGTTAAGAAAATATTGAGTAAATAAACTAAAGTTAAAAAAAAAGAAAAAAGAAAAGTAACACGATAAAATAACAATAATGAGGCCATGTACATGGGGAACCGGTACTGAGTCAATTTGCGGGGTTATAGATTAGTCAAGGTAATTTGTACATGTAGGTAGGGGTAAGTGACTATGCATAGATAATAGACAGCGAGTAGCAGCAGTGTAAAAACAAAGGGGGAGGGGGGTCAAGGCAAACAGTACGGGTGGCCATTTGATTAATTGTTGTTAAGCAAACTTTTGGACCTAGGCATGGCGCTCCGGTACCGCTTGCCGTGCGGTAGCAGAGAGAACAGTCTATGACTTCGGTGACTGGAGTCTTTGACAATATCTGGGTTCTTCCTCTGACACCACCTAGTATATAGGTCCTGGATGGCAGAAAGCTTGGCCCCAGTGATGTATTGGGCCGTACGCACTACCCTCTGTAGCGCCTATCGGTCGGATGCCGAGCAGTTGCCATGCCTGGTGGTGATACAACCGGTCAGGATGCTCTCGATGGTGTAGCTGTAGAACTTTTTGAGGATCTGCGGACCCATGCCAAATCTTTTCACTCTCCTGAGGGAGAAAAGGCATTGTCGTGCCCTCTTCACGACTTTCTTGATGTGTTTGGACCATGATAGTTTGTTGGTGATGTGGACACCAAGGAACTTGAATCTCTTAACCCACTCCACTACAGCCCTGTCGATGTGAATGTGGGCGTGTTCGGCCTTCCTTTTCCTGTTGTCCACGATCATCTCCTTTGTCTTGCTCACGTTGAGGGAGAGGTTGTTGTCCAGGCACAACACTGCCAGGTCTCTGACCTCCTCCCTACTGCCTGTCTCATCGTTGTCAGTGATCAGGCCTACGACCGTTTTGTCGTCAGCGAACTTAGTGGTGGTATTGGAGTCATGCTTGGCCACGCAGTCGTGGGTGAACAGGGAGTACAGGAGGCAACTAAGCACACACACTTCAGGAGCCCCCATGTTGAGGATCAGCGTGGCAGATGTGTTGTTGCCTACCCTTGCCACCTGGGGGCGGCCCGTCAGGAAGTCCAGGATACAGTTGCAGAGGGAGGTGTTTAGTCCCAGGGTCCTTAGCTTAGTGATGAGCTTTGGGCACTATGGTGTTGAATGCTAAACTGTAGTCAATGAACAGCATTCTCACATAGTTGTTCCTTTTGTCCAGGTGGGAAAGGGCAGTGTGGAGTGCGATTGAAATGCTTGTGTTTCTTGCTCCAACGGCGCAGTAATATCTAACAAGTAATATCTAACAATTTCACAACAATACACACAATACACACAATACACACAAATCTAAAGTAAAGGAATGGAATTAAGAATATATAAATATTTGGACGAGCAATGTCAGAGTGGCATAGAATAAGATACAGTAGAATAGGATAGGATATAGAATATACACTACCGTTGAAAAGTTTGGGGTCTCATAGAAATGTCCTTGTTTTTGAAAGATAAGCGCATTTTTGTCCATTAAAATAACTTCAAATTGATCAGAAATACAGTGTAGACATTGTTAATGTTGTAAAGGACTATTGTAGCTGGAAACGTCTACATAGGCGTACAGAGGCCCATTATCAGCAACCATCACTCCTGTGTTCCAATGGCACGTTGTGTTAGCTAATCCAAGTTTATCATTTTAAAAGGCTAATTGATCATTTGGAAACCCTTTTGTAATTATGTTAGCACAGCTGAAAGCTGTTGTTCTGATTAAAGAAGCAATAAAACTGGCCCTCTTTAGACTAGTTGTATCAGAAATCAAAGTAAGACCCAGATGCAGACACGTTGAATAAACAATGGTTTATTAGACCAAGGGACAGGCAAGAGACAGGTCAATGCAGGCAAGGGTAAATAATCCAGAGAAGGGGCAACAGTACAGGTCAGCAGGCAGGGTCAGTGGCAAGCAGAGTGGTCTGGCAGACAGGTACAGAGATGGGAAGAGGCGAGGGTCAAAACCAGGAGGACGAGAAAAAGAGAGGCTGGGATAAAACAGGAGCTGACAGGACAAACGCTGGTAAGCTTGACAAACAAGATGAGCTGGCAACAGACAAACAGAGAACACAAGTATTTATACACAGAGGATAATGGGGAAGTTGGGCGACAACTGGAGGGGGTGAAGACAATCACAAAGACAAGTGAAACAGATCAGGGCATGACTGTACCCCCCCTCTAGGGGCGCCACCTGGCGTCCTATCTGGGCGCATACCAGATTGAACGGGGTGCCGGCGGTGGAAGTCGTCGATGAGAGCTGGGTCCAGGATGTCTCTAGCGGGGACCCAGCACCTCTGGTCAAACCCTCAGAAGGCGTCTCACCGTGTACGCCGGATGGCCATCGATGACACGGGGAGGAGGGGTGGGCCTGGAAAAGGAAGACAAAGGACTGTGAGACACAGGCTTAATATGGGACCTATGAAAGGTGGGGTATGGGGTACGAAGGGTACGGGGCAACAGAAGATGAACAGCAGAGGGGCTAATGACCTTGGAGATGGGGAAAGGGCCGATGAACCGGGGGGACAATTTGCGAGACTCCACCCGGATGGGCAGATCCAGGATGGACAGCCATACCTTCTGCTCGAGACGATACTGGGGCGCCGTGGTCCGATGGCGATCCGCTTGTCGTCGATACCTGGAGGTGGTCTTGAGGAGGGCCGACCGGGCTCCAGGTATCGACGACAGCAGCAAACAAACATCTGGGCAGAAGGTATGCCGACCTCCTCTTCTTGCTCAGGGAAGAGCGGGGGCTTATACCCCAGGGAACACTCGAAGGGAGATAGGCCCGTGGCAGAGCAGGGAAGGGTGTTGCGGGCAAATTCGACCCACACAAGCTGCTGGCTCCAGGTGGTGGGGTTGACGGAGCCCAGGCAGCGCAGGGTCGTCTCAAGGTTCAGAACGCCTTCAGAACGCCTTCCAGAACTGGGACGAGAACTGAGGACCTCGGATGGAGACCATGTCCACGGGCAGTCCATGGATCTGGAAGACGTGCTGTACCATGAGCTGGCCATCTCCTTGGCAGAGGGTAGTTTGGGGAGAGAAATGACGTGGGTGGCTTTGGAGAATCGATCCACCACGGTCAGGATGGCGGTGTTGCCATCAGACTTGGGAAGTCCCGTGACAAAGTCCATGGAGATGTGGGACCAGGGATGGTGGGGGACAGGCACAGGTTGGAGGAGACCAGCCGGAGCTTGCCGAGGAGTCTTGTTCTGCGCTCAAACTGAGCAAGCGGCAACGAATGCGGACACGTCCTGGACCATAGTAGGCCACCAAAGGCCAGGGTCCGATGGGCGCCAGTGTGGCAGACCAGCCTGGAAGAGTGGGCCCACTCCAGGACCGCAGAGCGGACAGTGTCAGGAACAAACATCCAGTTTTCAGGGCCCCCCAGGAGTTTGGCTGGAAACAGTGCCTCACGGACCTGCTTTCCTATCCCCCAGCTGAGATCCATCACCAGGCATGAGGTGGGAAGGATGGTCTCGGGTTCCGGGGTAGTAGTCGTGGGGCTATAGCGGCAGGACAATGCATCCGGCTTGACATTCTTGGATCCCGGACGGTACGAGAGGGAGAAGTTGAACTGTGAACAGCAGGGCCCATCTGGCTTGCCTGGAGTTGAGCGGAGATACTCCAGGTTCTTGTGGTCAGTCCACCCTCCAGCCAGTGCCTCCATTCCTCCAATGCCATCTTCACCGCGAGAAGCTCCCGATTCCCCACATCGTAGTTCCTTTCAGTGGTGTTGAGGCGATGGGAGAAGAAGGCGCAAGGATGTTGCTTGAGGTCAAGGGCAGAATGCTGGGACAGGACAGCCCCCACTCCGACGTCCGAAGAATCGGCCTCCACCACGAACTGACGAGATGGGTCCAGATGAACCAGATGGGAGCTGTGGTGAAGCGATGTTTGAGATCCCGAAATGCCCGGTCAGCAGCTGGGGACCACGTGAAGGGAACCTTGGGCGAGGCGAGTGCTGACAGGGGGGAAGCCAGGGTGCTGTAACCTCGGATAAAGTGGCAATAGAAATTGGAGAACCCCAGAAAACATTGGAGCTGCACCCTGGACGTAGGCTGAGGCCAATCCATCACAGCTATCACCTTCCCGGGATCCATCTGGACACTCCCAGCAGAGATGATGTAACCCAGAAAGGGGATAGTGGAGCGATGGAACTTGCACTTCTCCGCCTTCACAAACAGCTGATTCTCCAGAAGGCGTTGAAGGACCTGCCGGACGTGGAGCACGTGTTCTTGAGGGGAGCGGGAGAAGACGAGGATGTCATCAATGTAGACGAAGATGAACCGGTTCAACATGTCGCGGAGAGCATCATTCACCAGAGCCTGGAACACAGCAGGAGCGTTGGTGAGGCCAAAGGGCATGACTAGATACTCATAGTGGCCACTGGCCGTGTTGAAGGCAATCTTCAACTCGTCCCCCTCTCGTATCCGCACCAGGTGGTAGGCATTCCGTAGATCCAGTTTGGAAAGCACAGTGGCCCCATGGAGTGGCTCGAAGGCCGAGGAGATGAGTGGTAGCGGGTAACAGTTCTTAACCATAATGTTGTTGAGACCCCGGTAGTCAATGCACGGGCGCATGGTCTTGTTCTTTTTCTACATGAAGAAGAAACCTGCGCCGGCGGGGGAGGAAGAGGGACGGATAAATCCAGCAGCTAGGGAGTGGCGTGGTGCAAGGGAGAAGGTCAATCCTGCAGTCATAGGGTCGGTGTGGTGGAAGCGACGTGGCCCGGGCCTTGCTGAACACCTCCCGGAGGTCCTGGTACTCCGCGGGAATGGCGGAGGGGTCCGGGGCACCTTTCAAGCCCCCAGGAAGATGTCCCGGGGCAGGTCGTGCTGACTTCAGGCAATGGGCGTGACACAACAGGCTCCAGCCATGATGGCACCAGTAGACCAGTTAATGAGGAGATTGTGTCGTTAAAGCCAGGAGAATCCCAATACCACGGGAATCAGAAGGGACTTGATGTGCAGGAACTGGATAGCCTCGATGTGGTTCCCTGACACCCGTAGGTGGATGGGAGTGGTGTTGTGGGTGACTCTGCCTATAGAGTGCCCATCCAGCACTCTAACTCCCATGGGAATGGAGAGGGGCTGAGTGTGGATGTTCAACTCGGATGCCAGGGTAGTGTCCCAAAAACTTGTTGGCCTCAGAGTCAATGAGAACCCGGAGGGATTTGGACTGGTCTCCCCACAGTAGAATGTCATGAAAGGGGGTGCGAGCAGGGGAAGCAGGAACGTTCTCTACTTTCTCCTACCGGTGAGTCTGGCTTCTTTAAAGGACAAGAGGACACAAAATGACCAAGAATCCCGCAATACAGAAAACTCTTTGTGTCGATCCTGTATTGCCATTCCAGCTCTGCCTAGTGGCATAGGTTCAGGAAGTGATGACTCGGCTGTCTTCAGCAGCCATCGTGGCAGGTCTTGAAGCCTCAGCAACAAGAGCTCGTCCTTGACCTCCTCTGAGGTGCCGTGCAAGAACATATCGAACAGTGCCTCTTGATTCCAAGAACTCTCTGCTGCCAATGTGCGGAAATCCACCGCATAATCAGCTACACTGCAGGAGTCCTGCCGAAGCTGGATTAGCTTCCGGGTGGCCTCTCGCCCGGGGAACAGGGCATCAAAGACCTTCCTCACTTCTCCCACGAACCTCTCCAGACTAGCGCATATGGCCGGCTGTTGTTCCCACATGGCGGTAGCCCAGGTAAGGGCCCTCCTGGACATCAGTGTGATGAGGTAGGCTATCTTGGAGCGATCCGAGGGGAAGGAGGAGGGCTGAAGCTCGAAGACGAGGGTACACTGAGCTATGAACGCCCGACAGGTGCTCGGCTCTCCATTGAAGTGTTCCGGAGGAGGTATGCGGGGCTCACGAGAAGGTGGAGTTACTGATGAGCCGGCACTGCTAGTAGCTGTGGAACTGTAGGGTTACCACCGTGCTAGGCGGCCTCCCGACAATCCGTGGAATTTCTCCAGCAAACTGGCCAACGCCCGGTCATAGTGATCAGCCAACGTTTGGACCCCCTCTCCAAGGCCACGAAGCAATTCCTCATGCCTACCGAGGGTGGAGATGGCGTTGTGCAGCTGGGCCGTGTCTGCTGGGTCAGTCATGGCCAGTTCATACTATCAGAAATCAAGGTAAGACCCAGATGCAGACACGTTGAATAAACAATGGTTTAATAGTCCAAGGGGCAGGCAAGAGGCAAGAGACAGGACAAGGTAGGCAAGGGTCAATAATCCAGAGAAGGGGCAAGGGTACAGGTCGGCAGGCAGGGTCAGTGGCAGGCAGAGTGGTCAGGCAGGAGGGTACAGAGATGGGACAGGCGGGTCAAAACCAGGAGGGCGAGAAAAAGAAAAGCTCATGAGGCCCCTTGATGTTGTGAGGCAATTGCCTCTTCTGCCTAATGGTAAATCCGCCAGTGTGTGAACCCAACAGGCTAAATTGAAAGCCGACTGTTTATCATGGTAATCAGATTTTTTTTTTGGGGGGGGGGGGAGAATAAGGAGATTACACCAGGGATTTATTCTCTATTCTCAAAATACTATAATTCCTCCAATTATTTGTTCATCCCTTTTTGAAAGATTGCTTTCTTTTTCCATTGGACACGGTTTTAGCTGAAATGCCAAGCAAGGTGTAAGGTTGTTTTGTTGGATAAAATAATCTGATCCAAGAAATAGGGTTTTCGAACATAAACCACTGAATTTTGTCAAACTTCCACCAGTGGCGTTCGGTGCTGTTTATGATTAGGGAGGACAATATATATATATTTTTAGCATGGCCTTATTTCTATTATAGCATATTGGATGACTGTCATTCATATTCCATTCATCCAGCTCGATGTAGCGTTGTACATAATACGCAAATTTTCCCGATACCCATGAGGTTGCATGTATGTAGGTGCACATGTCAAGAAACAAATTTGAGTAATCAAGGTGACAGACAGTGACACATCCAGTGACACAGTCTTGCACACTCTTGCCTTCATCTAGCTGATCTAGGGTGGAATCATTAGTCCAAACAGTTGCAAACAAAAGTTTCTATTGGACAAATTCATGTTTACCCCTGTTTCAGGTGCCATATGGAATTGTTTCAAGGTCATACCATGGATCATTTAGAAATTTGATTTAGGTATCCAATTTCTTTGTATTTTTTATTATTTGATAAAATATAGAATTTGGCCTTTACTTCTATGTAGAAATGCATTGAATAACACATTCATAAATGTCAAATAAGACAGTCCAAAAAATGTATCATAAGGAATAAGATTTTGAAGTGTCTGTCCTTTATCTAAGAGATATAAGAAAGCTCAGGAAATATATATATTTTGTTCACACATTTAGCCCCTTGTATTTTTGTGGCAATTTTTGATTTATTTCTTCCATTCATTTGTATGGGTTACTTTTAGACGAGGCCATGGGGATTGTGGCCAAACTGTTCGGATGCTACAGATGTTTTTGTGAGAAGACAGATTTTCGGGATGTCTCCTGGTCTGACAGACAGCGCTGTAACTCTGCCACTTTCCACCGCAGATGCGGACGCAGACGCAGGGCGTCTTAGGTGAATGCGGCGGATTGAGATTCAGCTATTGTAAAAATAAATATCTCTAGCTTTAACTGAGGGATTTTGATGGAGATTTTTTTATTCTTTCTTCGATTGACACACCGGTGCATCAACAGACTCTAGGGGGTTTTAAGCAAGTGTTTTTCATTAGACAACAGGCATGCTGTCAGCATTGGTGGAAGTACCCAATTGTCATAGTTAAATGGAAAATAACTCAAGTAAAAGTGAAAGTAACCCAGTAAAATACTACTTGAGTAAAAGTCTAAAAGTATTTGGTTTTAAAGATACATAAGTATCAAAAGTGAAAGTATAAATCATTTCAAATGGCTTATATTAAGCAAACCAGACTGCACAATGTTCTTGTTTTTGTATTTATTTACGGAGAGCCAAGGGGACTCTCCAACACTCAGACATCATTTACGAACTAAGCATGTGTGTTTAGTGAGTCTGCCAGATCAGAGGCAGTAGGGATGACCAGGGATGTTCTCTGTTTAGTGAGTCTACCAGATCAGAGGCAGTAGGGATGACCAGGGATGTTCTCTTGGTAAGTGTTGAATTTGACCATTTTCCTGTCCTGCTAAGCATTGAAAATGTAACGAGTACTTTTGGGTGTCAGGGAAAATGTATTGAGTAAAAAGTACATTATTTTCTTTAAGAATGTAGTCAAGTAAAAGTGAAAGTTGTAAAAAATATAAATCTTAAAGTACAGATACCCCCAAAAACTCTTGAAGTAGTACTTTCAAGTATTTTTACTTAAGTACATTACACAGCTGGCTGTCTGACAGTCAGTCTGTGTTTCAGCTTACTTTATTTTATACCAAGTAGATTTTCTAGGGTTTAGTTGTGCCTCTGATGAAGGATATTCATAAACTTCACCCATATCTTTTGATTGGCAGCTGAAAATTATTAACGCCAGCACGGCAAGTTGAACCCTTCGTCATGAGCAAACAAAAGTGTTGAAATGCCTCACAAAGAGAAGTTTGCATATCTGAGGGCTGATCTCTGGAGCTAATGGTCCCTAACGTAAACACACCAAGTCCTTACAAGCAATTATTGCCTTCATAAAAACGCCCCTGGTTTCTTTCCAGCATTTAATTGCGGTCAAACAAATGACTAGCAGGGTTCAGAATGCTCTTCTTTATGGCGTATGTGTGTGTGTGCATGTGTGTGTGGTTAGAAGTCGTTTTAAGGGGTTTAAAGCATTTTGAGGCATGTGTGCTGCATTAAGTTGTGTGTCTGCTGTAAGAGGGTTTATGCTATTGTGTGTGTGTGTGTGTGTGTGTGTGTGTCTGTGTGTGTGTGTGTCTGTGTCTGTGTGTGTCTGTGTCTGTGTGTGTGTGTGTTATCCGGCACTGAAACAATACCAAGGCATGAGTGAGACAGACGTATGATGTCATGGTGGCTGCCAGTGGGCAGGATGTGTTTAAGGTGGGTAATCATCGCTCCACCCTGCACACCTCCAGTGTGGGAAGTCCCCCGTTGCTCCGGAGACCTCCACCAAGCTTTCCAAGGACAAACACATTGGGTAACACTGTAAAAACACGGCGTTGGAAACCTCCAGGAAATCTTTGGCTCTGTCCCACCACCATTATTCTGGAAACTCTGAGAGTAGCTCAGCTGTTTCAGGGCAGGGTGGGATATCGTGGATCTCAGTGGTGACCCTTCAAAAGGTTCATTTCAACTGTTGGGATTTATCAAGCATACTCTCAGAAAGCTGATTCATATAAATGCTATTTTATAGCTTTATCATTACCTCCAGAGTATAATACTTTACGTATAATGGTTAAATGTATTCTCCTATAGTAAGGTGGATTATGGAAAACATACTGTACACTGAGTGTACAACACATTAGCAACACTTTCCTAATATTGAGTTGCGCCCCCTTTTGCCCTCAGAACAGCCTCAATTTGTCGGGGCATGGACTCTACAAGGTGTCGAAAGCGTTCTACTGGGGTGCTGGCCCACGTTGACTCCAATGCTTCCCACAGTTGTGTCAAGTTGGCTGGATGTCCTTTGGGTGGTGGACCATTGTTGATACACACGGGAAACCGGAAGCGTTGCAGTTCTTGACACACAAATTGGTGTGCCTCGCACCTACTACCATACCCCGTTCAAAGGCACTCAATTATTTTGTCTTTCCCATTCACCCTCTGAATGGCACACGTACACAATCCATGTCTCAATTGTCTCAAGGCTTATAAATCCTTCTTTAATCCTTCATCTACACTAATTGAAGTGTATTGACATCAAGGTGACATCAATAAGGGATCATAGCTTTCACCTGAATTCATCTGGTCAGTCTATGTCATGGAAAGAGCATGTCTTGTATTATCAGTGTATTGAAGATGATGACATTATGACCATAGTGTTTCTGCAGGGTGTAGGTCTGCATGTGCATGTGCATTGGATTGGCTGCTGTGGTTTTCCAGTCAGTGCTTTTCTTGTGGTCAGCACATGTGTGCAATTTAAACATAGAGCCAAATTGAGCCTTGAGTGTGGTTTTCCTCCCACATTGGCACATTATGCAGACTGATGTTTAGATCAATCAGCTCTCTCATGGAAGCAGGAGTTTCCTATTTTTGATACAGTGCTTCCTATATGTGGGCTGAGCAATGTGGATCAGAAGACTTTGATTCAGCGACAGTTTTGACAGAATTAAACCAAGGAGTGGATTCCGATCTGATTGTATTCACAGCAGTGAGTGTGTTGGCACACATGCACCCCCACTGTTTCAAAAGACCAGGGGATGTGGCGAGAAAAGGGAGGTGCCTTTACCATCCAGCGTCTGTGTTAGTTGTACAGCTCATAATGGGTGAGGTTAGCCATTGGAAAAAGTTGATCCGGGATGAGTTGGTATCAGTAGTGAGTAACCTTTTCTCTTCCCCATCTCCTTTCATCAGCTAAGCTGGATCAGGATGTCCTGTCTTCTCAGCACAAGAGGGAATTCCGCTTTGACTTGTCCCGGATCCCAGAGGGAGAAGCTGTCTCCGCTGCAGAGTTCCGAATCTATAAGGACTACATCAGAGAACGCGCTGAGAATGAGACCTTCCACGTGAGCGTGTACCAGGTGCTACAGGAGCCCTCTGACAGGTGACGCCTCTTCCATTAATCTTTGTGTGTGTGTGTGGCCTTATAAAATGATATACTACTCCCTGAAACAGCAGAGACGCCACCTTGAACAAATAGAGCACCCCCACAAGCACCACCCTCAATGCCCACACCTCCACCATTCACTTAATCCCCCTTCTCCATTACCTAACACCCCTCCCTTAACCCAACCCCTCTCTTCTTGGAGAACAGACCACACTAGGCGTTTTGATTGTAGTGAACAATAGGTGGATTTCTCCAACTAGTAAAAACACCCCCTTCTCTGCAACACACACATACACACAGCTTGTCATGCTCGGTGACATCAGAGCCCAGTCATGTGTAGGCATGGCCTGACCCACAGCGGTGACGGTGAGGCTATGAAGGTGCTGAGAACAAAAGCATTGTTATTCAGAGACACGTTTGCCTTTCATACAGACAAGGCAGCAAGACAAAGAGACAGTCTGAGGAGTAAGCCCGGGGGCCTGAAACTCAATCTGTAAACAAAGCCATTGTCTGTGAGATATGCCCCAATCAGTCTGGGAATTTTCATCTGTGATAAAGAGAGAGCCATTATTAAAAGAGCTATCGGTAGGGTTTGATCGACACTGCGTGTTGTCTCTTGTTTTGGATTTCATGTTTCCTGTGTTCTCTCTGGGTGGTTAATCTTTACTGTTTTTAGAATATGAATCTACCATCTAGATCAACTTTTATATAACTGCTTTACTTTTACATACTGCACTAGATAGCATCACACCTGCTACTGAGGAGAAGGGTTTGAATTGCAATGTGAAGTGGCAAGGCTATACATTTATGCAGATTTTGGTCAACCAATGTTAGAATTTAGAGCACACTTCCTAGGTCGGAAACTCTTTGTTGTGTATCTAACTGTTAGACTGCATGTGCTGTGTATCTAATGTTAGTAGTCTGCGTGCCCCGTAGTAGAGACGACTACCTGTTCCTTCTGGACACGCGGGTGGTGTGGGCTGCAGAGGAGGGCTGGCTTGTGTTTGACATCACGGCCACCAGTAACCAGTGGGTGGTGAACCCGGACCAGAACCTGGGCCTGCAGCTGGCTTTGGAGAGCATGGACGGTGAGTCACTGTCAGAGTTATAAGGGTGCTGTATGGCCACTGGTCCAACAGAGATAGAGCTCTATGGCTGGTACACACCCACCACATAAGATTGAACTGAAGCATACCAATATCAAAGACGATGTATTATATTGACAAGATATTCAAGTGACCGTTCTAACAATGGAAATATATGTCCTCAACGATGGAAGGCAGGCGAGATCAGATGGAACCATTCTATCCAATGAGAGGGCAGATATGCGTGTGAACAACAGGCGCGACTAAGTTGTTTCTCTCAAAGTTGCCGGAATGCCACGTGCATCCACTTGTATCAGTACATTTGTAACAGCCTAAACTGCTATTGGATCAAATAAGCCTCAGGTAATTCGACACTCTCTCATAGACCTCCATTAAAAAAAGGGCTTATCAAACACGGACAGATTTTGGCCGGAGTAAATCCTCTGGCTTCACCTCTCTCTCTCTGCCAATATGTACCCTGGACTGAAGTGTGCATGTCTTTCTGTCTCCCCCTAAAGGTCAGAGTATGAACCCCAGGCTAGTGGGGCTGCTGGAGGGCAGTGGGCCCCAGGACAAGCAGCCCTTCATGGTGGCCTTCTTCAAGGCAACCGAGGTTCGCCTCCGCAGCGTCCGTTCTGCCCACGGCCACAAGGGGCGCAACCCCAACCGCTCCAAAAAACCCAAGACTCCCCAGGATGCACTGAAGGTTGCTGAGGCTGCAGCAGGTACACAAATGGAGCACTCACTTGGAGAACAATTAATCAGTCATCTAGCCACTAGATCTATACACAGACATCATCTGATAAACTTGTAATATAATGATAGAAAAATGGCTGCTCCTTTGACATGTTAGAGTACTTTGTGTTGATAAAAGCATTCAGGCTATGGATAATAGATAGCATATACCAAGATACAGTGCTCACAGTTGATTGTTTTGATTCATCTGTATGTTGTTCATTTGACCCTTTGTCTTTCAGAGAACCTCAGCACAGACCCGAAACAGGGCTGTAAGAAGCATGAGCTGTATGTCAGCTTCAGAGATCTGGGATGGCAGGTACAGTACTACGACTCCTTCTATCACACCAGTTCTGTTCTGTACTGATCTGAGCACGTCCTCCTCTTTCTCTGTTCACCCACTTAGATAGGTGTTTGACTTGACTAGATTCAATGACATCTGCGTCTCCGTTGGTTGGATGTACTATTGTTATATGAGTCATATCACTTGTCCTCTCAGGACTGGATCATTGCACCAGAGGGCTACGCAGCGTACTACTGCCAGGGCGAATGTGCCTTTCCTCTGAACTCCTACATGAACGCCACCAATCATGCCATTGTGCAGACTCTGGTAAGAATATTCATGGTTTTCATGAATCATATCATCATGTACATTTCTGAGGGGGTTTCACTCAGGGTTTCACTGCAGGGTCTCTGGCTTCATTGTAAATTTAACCATTCAGCAGCTGATTGAAATTCGTATATTCATTTTGTGAAATCAAAGCGCTCTTTGATGTCCCACATCCTGTGAGAAAAACTGCTGAAGTATCAACACACATTTTCCCACACACTTGAATCTTTCTAATTGTGCATGGTTTCCCTGATACTGGTGTTATATTCTATCCCCCCAGGTCCACTTCATAAACCCAGAGACAGTGCCCAAACCCTGTTGTGCCCCCACCCAGCTCCATGGCATCTCAGTCCTCTACTTTGATGACAGCTCCAACGTCATCCTGAAGAAGTACCGCAACATGGTGGTCAGAACCTGCGGCTGTCACTGACCACCATCAGACCTCCCCTTCCCAGGATACACGGGGGCTAGTAGAGGAACATAAGGAAGAAGGGGAAGAGGGGACGGTGCAGGGAAACTAATTTACTGCCTGATCTATAAGGACCTGTTGCTTCAGGAGTTGCAGGAAGACCAACTCCCTTTATTATTGGCTGCAAACAGACAAGTACATAAAGTACTGGCAAAGATGTTCTACTTTATTGTCTTGGCGCATTGAAACAAGTAGAGCCATATTGCCTTAGTGCAACTGCAAAGAGGATCTTTGGCATCTGGACTGTATACACTACATGGTGCATGACACACAGGATCAAGAATGCTCATCTAGAGACCATAATAGAATTCCCAGTCAATACCATGGAGGAATGAAACATCAGACACTGAACTGTCATCTATTTATTTATAAGCTCATTTTACTTCAGTGATCAAAGTAAGGAAAGTGTTGATGAATACAAAAAGTCAGCCCCGAGGACAGAGGCATGAGACTCAAATGAAATGTTAGAGATGCTCAATTAACTGATACAAATTTAGAATTGAGCAATTGTTTGTTTGTCCATGAGCAGACATTTTACAGTGTCTTTTAAAAAGATAAGTTCTGCTGTGTGCACTCAGCGTCTCTGTAAAAACATTGCATATGATTGCATTAAACGGTCTATAAAAATGTGTTTACTTTGACACATGACTATTTATTTTACAGCATACATTTTTTTCACAAGCAGCTGGGTTTACTTAGATTTCAATGAGAACAAAATGGCGGTGTATTTTTCCTTTGAACAACAGGTAGGTGATGGTGTAGTTTGCAGAGCAGAGGTCAGGTGTAAGACATGTGGCTGTCTGTATGCAGATTGAGAGGCTGCTGCTGTGAGGGATGACAGGGCTGACGTTAAATACGAGACTGCGTGGGATTAATAGAGCAGGCCCTGTTGGGTTCAGTTTCCTGGAGGAGGGGGCACAGACATACTGTGCATCACTAAGCGCTGCACAACACAACAGAGGCATGTGGTCCCAGAGATGCCAAGGTTTTTGCCCACAAGAGACAGATCGAGAGAACTCTGAGCTATCATTCAGTTTCAGCTGCCTTTTGATGTCCTTCCAGATCTGCAGGTGGGCGAATCGAGGCTGTATTTTCTGTCAAAACTAAATGTCAGAATACAGCAACAAAATATACCAGAACTGTCAGACATAGCAGATGCAATACATTTATATCATTTGGCCAGAAAAGCATTTTCTCACACAGTGACAGCCAAAACATGGTAACTGAAAATGCTGATGGCATTATGCATGATATATCATAGGCTCCATGAGCCAATGATATACTTATTGTAAACATCATCTGGTGAGGTAAAGCATAGAAAATATACTTTAAACATTTACTATTCTTAATCAACACAAACATTTCCTAAATCAGATGCAGTTATTTACCTTACAATGCTTCTACATCAGCATTGCTTGCTGTTTGGGGTTTTAGGCTGGGTTTCTGTGTAGCACTTTGTAACATTGGCTGACGTAAAAAGGGCTTTGTTAATACATTTGATTGATTGATTGAGTTATCATTTCAGAACAAAAATATTGTCATACTGCAGCAAGAAGTAAGAACAGACAAACACCAAAGAAAAACCACCAGTGTATAATGTAATGCCAACAACTGTCAACTATACAGCACACAGAGAGACATACTCACTGAGACATACTACAACATTCACTGTTCTACATACAAAAAACAGTCAATTAAAATGGTTTATATAGGAGGTAGCGAAGAATAAAACATATTCCCCCTGAATGATCTAATTGATCAAATTCTAACGTTGGCTAAAGGTAATATGTTGTGTCTGACATATTCTGTCTCTCACATCTCTGATAATCCATGGCTTTTACACCAGGACCTGCAATTGTCCTTTGCTTACTATCCCTACAGAATCCTGAGAGTCAAATGTATATTTCTTTCCTCCTTTATCGTAATTATTCTTTATACAAAACAGAGACGGGCGGAGAAAGGGATGGAAAGAATGTGAGGTTGAGATAAAGATAATAAAACAAAAGTTAGGCTTGGCTTTGTTGGCTCCCTCTCCATAATGGTAACGGTGTGTATCTTTATCAGTAAGGGCAGGGAGGGGTGCCTGGGCCACGCAGCTCAGGGGCTGACCAATGCCTCTTCCGTGCTGGGCCCAGCCACCCCTCCCTGCCCTTTTATTGGCCTGTCTGGAGCAGCGGGAAGGGGAGAATGTGGACAGGATGTTTGTAGGGTCTTAGGCCCTCCATGTCTCCCTCGGGCTGGGGTGCCAGGCTCCTGGGGCTGGGTGGCTAGGGGGGCAGAGGGTGATGTAGGTATAAGAGCCAGGCAGACATCACCAACACTGAGCTGATGGCAGCGGAGGCCACACAGACGGGCTGTTCTCGGGGGGCAGCAAGAGGACCAGCCACGTCCGCACACAAAGAACGGGTACTCCACATACACATCCAGAAACTCCTGTGATGAGAGATACTGTTAGTCATGACAATGCAGTACCTCTCTTTGTCCTCTAAGTGGTGTTAGGGTTCTGCAATTGGGGATTGGCATCAATACATCCATCATGTCACGATGAGGGATACTTTAGGAATGTTAATCATTAGCATTTTATTTACCTTACTTTATGATGTAGACTGATCAAGAAGTGTACTATTTGCAAATATGTATGATATCTTGTATATTGAATTCCATGTTGTAAATTATGGAAATGTGAGAAGCCAAAAACACACTGACCCTGTTATGAGCTTGTGTGATGTAATGATGTAGTAGACTCAGCAGGATCAGGACCAGCTCACCTGAGAGTGTTCCTCATGTAGGAGGATGAGGAGGCGGGAGAGGGAGGGGTCTGTGGAGGGGGAGATGTGCTGCACAGTGCAGCAGCTCAGATGTAGCGCTGGACAGGCCTCTGCGCCGATCAGGAAGTCTTCTGTCTGCAAATCCTCCACCCTCCTCAGTCGCCCGTCTCTGAGCTCGATTAGAGAGCCTGCCGCAAAGTGAGGGAGCAACCAGGGCAGCTGGTCGGAAGAGGTGGAGGGGTAAGAAGAGTGATAGGTGGAGAGAGGGGGAGACACGGCTACTTTTTCTGTTACTCCCACAGTCCAGTTTTTCTCTGTTGACTGAACAGTAAGTGATGGTCTTATGGGAGATTGTTCTGCAAACGCCAAAGGACTTTGCCCTGAATCAGGATACTTGGGGGCTGTGGAGTGGTGTGTGAAGACCAGTTCAGGGTGGTGGTGTAGGTCCTTGGAGGCAGTAGGAGAAAGAGCAGTGTTAAGAGGGACAGAACCTGCCTCTGAGCCGTGGCTCTGTGGCTGGTGTACCCCCTGTTTCTCTCTTCTCATATACGGACCCCTCTGTCTGTTTTGCTGTTCGGTGTGTAGACTTAACTTCTCCCTCATTTTTTTATTAAAGTGCCAACTGAACCCTCCATCCTCCCCACTGGGCTCCTCTGTAGGCTGGGCCATATTTCTGCAGATAGAGTGGCGGCGTGGGTGTTCTGAGGGATATGTGGAGCGGTGATTGAAAATGTAGGGAATATGCCAGCCTGGCGGCACTGCAGCCCAACCTCTGTAATAGTGCTCCCTCCACTCAGCCCAGCCATGGCTATCCCTGATAGGAGAGGAGAGATGGTTGGCTCTAGTGGTGGAGGCTGTGGTGGGGGACTGGGTCCAGGGTTGGTATAGGGGGGGAACAGATGCATGTGTAGGTGGGAGCAGGTTTGAGTGGGATGCATTGTAGGGCTTGACTACATTATGGCTCTTGTAGGGGAAGGGGACCTTGAATGTGACAGCAGCAAGCTGCTCTGAGAGGCCTGGTCTGGGGTCCCTAATTTTGGGCGCGAGGCTCTCTCTGTCTAGGTCTGGGGTTGGTGTGGTGCTCATTGGTTCACCCAGTCGTCACATATACTGTTACTTCTGTTCTCCGGCCTACAGGTTGTTGTGGAAAGGTTAAGTCAAATAAGCCTCCTGTGAAAGAGGCCGGCTAAGGGGTCCTGTCACTCCCTGGTGAAGCATCACTGACAGAGAGGTCACAAGGGGTCTCAGTCTCAATGCTCCAGTCTGAAAAAAGACAGGAAGGTATTTGTTTGACATATGTTATAATTTAACCATGATCCTTATGTCAAAAGCACTAAGATAATTTTATACATTTTATAGCCTCATATTACAGGATTTTCAGCTTCTAGTCACATGGCTTTTGATGATTTCATAAACCATACTTCACTATGTACTCATAACACCTCTCTTATCCCTCTTTCTCTCTCTCTCCCTCCCTCTAAATTCTACTTCATTAGTGATAGACAGAGACTTTCTCTGCCCTTTCTCCCTCGCTCTCTTAGACCCCATGTGGAGTAACAGATTGTAACTATGAACCTTGAAGTCTCATCACTAATTTCTCCATTGCCTCGAAATTGGAGCCTTTCAAATCATAGACTGCTGCATTGAGAGTGTGATTGACAGCTGAAGTCTGGATCAGTAGAACACTTAAATTTGACCAGATCTCCCTCAGTGTATTACTGTACATGTGCATACTGTGAGAAAAGGGTAGATAAGGGGAGGTGTTGCACAGGGGTGCTGTACTTTCCAACACTGCCCAGCCTGGACATTCGGTTCTGGGCATGAAGCCATACATTTCCTGACAAGTAAAATTGAACGTTTTTGAAATGTTCTAAGAACGGAAGTGAAAAATGTGCCTGTTCTGGAAACGTACATTTTTAGGTTGCAGGGAGGTTTTAGGTTGCAGGAAGGTTGATTATCCTCAGATCCTCAAAAGGTTCTACAGCTGCACCATCGAGAGCATCCTGACTGGTTGCATCACTGCCTGGTATGGCAACTGCTCTGCCTTCGACCGCAAGGCACTACAGAGGGTAGTGCGAACGGCCCAGTACATCACTGGGGCCAAGCTTCATGCCATCCAGGACCTCTATACCAGGCTGTGTCAGAGGAAGGCCCTAAAAATTGCCAAAGACTCCAGCCACCCTAGTCATAGACTGTTCTCTCTGTTACCACACGGCAAGCGGTACCGGAGCTCCAAGTTTAGATCCACGAGGCTTCTAAACAGCTTCTACCCCCAAGCCATAGGACTCCTGAACATCTAGTTAAATGGCTACCCAGACTATTTGCATTGCACCCCCTCCCCTCCCCTCATCACTGCCGCTCTCTGTTGTCATCTATGCATAGTCACTTTAATTAACTCTACCTACATGTGCATACTACCTCAACTAACCGGTGCCCCCGCACATTGACTCTGTACCGGCACCCCCCTGTATATATCGTTCTTTTTTACTGCTGTTCTTAATTATCCGTTACTTTTATTTCTTATTCTTATCCGTATTTTTTGACACAGCACAGTTGGTTAGAGGCTCGTAATTAAGCACTTCACTGTAAGGTCTACACTTGTTATATTCGGCGCATGTGACTAATAAAATGTGATTTGATTTGATTCTGAGAACGTTTTACTATGGTTCTCTGAACGTTTTCCTGGGAGGTTTTAAAGTTCTGAAATTATAGGTTATGTGGAAGTTTTTGAATAACTTTCAATGAATGTTAAGACTGTCAGACTGCTAGCTTAGTTTAACTGTTTGGAACTCCAAGCACAGATAAGACACATGGAAATAATTTTGCTAAGGCATTAATCATGCAAACACATTTCTTTTTTTATTGTGCCATGGCGTCTGTGAGATTCAAACCTATGGTCTTCTATTCCCTCTCCATGGAATTAGTCCACTGCGCCATTAGGAGCTAGTATGACATGTTTTTTTTAACTCATACATAGCCGTTCATTTTAGTCTATTCTAACAGACCACATTTCAAAGGAAACAAGCACTCATTAAGATCGGGTGTGGCCAATTAGTGGGCGTGGCCAGCACACCTGAACACACTTAACAAGATAGAGGATAGAGAGAGTTTTGTTGAAGCTGAGAACAGAATGTATATGTTTTTAAATAACATTCTTAGAACGTTCTTTGAACGTTACGGCTTTCTTGTGGTTTTTATGTCAAACCAGTTGGAGAACGTTCCTAGAACAAGTTCCTTAAATGTGCTGAAAATGTTCCAAAGCCAAGTAACTATCCCTCACCAATTCCCAGAACATTGTGGGAAGGTTGTATGCAAAATAACCATAGGACAACCATGCTCTCTCACCAAGCACTAAGAAACATATGGTTCTCAGAATTTTATGTGCTAGCTGGGTGATACATATAATTGTCATGAAAACATCATGCTTCAATTAGATAATCTGATAAAATGTATCCACTTCGAGTAATATCTTTCATTCCTACCCAATGATCAACATACATGGAATAGATTTTAACGTCAACAGGAGTTATTAATTCTTCTGTAGCTGACCTAGAATGCAGCACAGCAACAAACAATTTATTAATGTGACCCTGAACAAAATACATGCAGGTAAAGCTATTATACTTCTCATGTGGGGAATTGTAAGTGAATTGTTTCAGCTAGTTTCATGTTGTTCTTGATACCAGGTCTAGTTTTGAGGTGTTTTGACTGATTTCATGTCAATGCTAATATGGCAAAAATTCGCTAGCTAGCCAACCAACAACTGTAACAATGAATTTAAGAGACGAGTGCTCATTGTGCAAATGTATGTTTTGAATAAATATTGGTAACTAAATATAGTTTACATGTTGTCAACAATCTAAGCCAACCCTGTCTGTTTTGCCCCATAGTTCCATACGTGTTGCTTTTGTTGCTAAACAACCAACCCATCAACCATGTTGTTTTAGGTATTAGTCTGGAAAATATTGCATTGAGAGTAGGGCCGTGGCGGTCACAAAATTTTGTCAGCCGGTGATTGTCAAGCAAATACCTGTCATTCTCACGGTAATTAACCGTTAATTAACATAAACACATTTAGCATCTCCTGGCTTCCACACAAGCCACTGATGCTGACCTTAGGAACATCTACATTTTAAAAAGTTTAATAAATCCATGTAATATAGCCTACACCTTCACAATAATCCATTATTTATTTTAGACAGGTCTTAAGCTACATTAAATTAATTAAATATAGTATATTTCAGAAGAACAGAATAACCAACTGCGCACGTCCTCATCCAATTCCAAGGTGTTACTTCCTGGTCTGGCTATGCCAAATGGCTGTGGGCTGCATTAGTTAATTTAGCAGACAAGATTTGCTTAGAATTCCGTGGTATTATTTTATAGTATGAATAATACAATTGAACAAAGCTGAATAAAATAGAAACAATATTTTCTCCAAACGATTTGAGGGAGTGTGCACGGCTATTCTGTGTTGAGCGGTTAACAAAGAAATAGGTATTCCTATATGCCTAATTTAGAGTTATTAATGTAACTTTAGTTGTTCAACAAACGTTAGGGTATATGTTTTGATTTTTAATATATTGTAAGGTTGCATGATGAGACTCTAATGATGATTTGAAAAAAGTTGCTTGAAAGGCATGAGCTCTGCTTAGTTTTTTGTTCCAGGCTGTACACACTTCATCAGTCTCGCATTCACAATTTGACAAGCACTTGATAATGTCTTGAATTTCACGGCAGCATCCCCTTTGTGTGGCCGTAATGCACCTAGAAAAAATCCATGCCTTCTACGGCCAGTGGCCATGTGCCTTTGGCCCGGAGTGCTGCGTTGTCCCCTTCTCCCTGAGTGCTGCGCGTTCCAAAGCATCTCTCACTCACATGGCTCTCCATCACACCTCTCACTCACATGGTCCTCCATCACGCGATCAGGTCTTTCTCACAGGCTACAAGTGAAGACAGACACATCGGGGACGCAACTGTCTGCGTCCTTATCCAATTCCAAGGTGCATATTGAAGCTATTGTCCACATTTACTTTTTGTCAGCCAACAAGATGAGTAGGCCTAACGAACATCAAAAGCACTAGCTTATGTCAATCCACTATCCCCCATAGTACAAAAGTTGACCTATTCTATTCTGTGTGAGAAATTAATATTCCAAACATAGTCTGGGACAGTTGGGGATACGATAGAACCCAAATGAATACAACCACTAGTTTAAAAAAACTTTTTTAAGCAATGTGGTTGACTCAACAGATTAGAATGTTTATCTTAAAATGTTGCTAAACTATTAATCTATTTCTTCACATTATAAGGGAAGGAATGCGCACACGGTAGTAGGCTATAAGTGCGCATGTTCCATTAGCGGGAAAACACCATTCTCAAAAGTGACCACAAATGGGATTATGCATATAATGCATTTATTATTAAGGTGCATTTCTATGGTGAAAATTATCTTCCCCAAACTTGAAACTCACGTGCTGCTTATGTAGGCTCTACACCCATTGTAAAGCGGATTAATGTGCTTAATTTTAAGACGTTTTTTGGCCACTTAAGTTGTGACGCAAACCTTATCAAAACATATAGGCCTATGGGCTAGGCTACATGAGGTGTGCAAAAACAAAAGCATTGTTTCTTGCCTCATGCTGGGCATCATTCACAAGTGACAATATACACTGCTCAAAAAAATAAAGGGAACACTTATACAACACAATGTAACTCCAAGTCAATCACCCTTCTGTGAAATCAAACTGTCCACTTAGGAAGCAACACTGATTGACAATACATTTCACATGCTGTTGTGCAAATGGAATAGACAACAGGTGGAAATTATAGGCAATTAGCAAGACACCCCCAATAAAGGAGTGGTTCTGCAGGTGGTGACCACAGACCACTTCTCAGTTCCTATGCTTCCTGGCTGATGTTTTGGTCACTTTTGGTCACTGGCGGTGCTTTCACTCTAGTGGTAGCATGAGACGGAGTCTACAACCCACACAAGTGGCTCAGGTAGTGCAGCTCATCCAGGATGGCACATCAATGCAAGCTGTGGCAAGAAGGTTTGCTGTGTCTGTCAGCGTAGTGTCCAGAGCATGGAGGCACTACCAGGAGACAGGCCAGTACATCAGGAGACGTGGAGGAGGCCGTAGGAGGGCAACAACCCAGCAGCAGGACCGCTACCTCTGCCTTTGTGCAAGGAGGGGCAAGAGGAGCACTGCCAGAGCCCTGCAAAATGACCTCCAGCAGGCCACAAATGTGCATGTGTCTGCTCAAACGGTCAGAAACAGACTCCATGAGGGTGGTATGAGGGCCCGACGTCCACAGGTGGGGGTTGTGCTTACAGCCCAACACCGTGCAGGACGTTTAGCATTTGCCAGAGAACACCAAGGGTGGCATATTCGCCACTGGCTCCCTGTGCTCTTCACAGATGAACGCAGGTTCACAATGAGCACATGTGACAGAGGTGACAGAGTCTGGAGACGCCGTGGAGAACGTTCTGCTGCCTGCAACATCCTCCAGCATGACCGGTTTGGCCTGACTGCCATTAGGTACCAAGATGAGATCCTCAGACTCCTTGTGAGACCATATGCTGGTGCGGTTGGCCCTGGGTTCCTCCTAATGCAAGACAATGCTAGACCTCATGTGGCTGGAGTGTGTCAGCAGTTCCTGCAAGAGGAAGGCATTGATGCTATTGACTGGCCCGCCCGTTCCCCAGACCTGAATCCAATTGAGCACATCTGGGACATCATGTCTCGCTCCATCCACCAACACCACGTTGCACCACAGACTGTCCAGGAGTTGGCGGATGCTTTAGTCCAGGTCTGGGAGGAGATCCCTCAGGAACCATCTGCCACCTCATCAGGAGCATGCCCAGGCGTTGTAGGGAGGTCATACAGGCACGTGGAGGCCACACACACTATTGAGCCTCATTTTGACTTGTTTTAAGGACATTACATCAAAGTTGGATCAGCCTGTAGTGTGGTTTTCCACTTTAATTTTGAGTGTGATTCCAAATCCAGACCTCCATGGGTTGATAAATTGGATTTCCATTGATTATTTTTGTGTGATTTTGTTGTCCGCACATTCAACTATGTAAAGATTTTTTTTTTTTAATACAATTATTTCATTCATTCAGATCTAGGATGTGTTATTTTAGTGTTCCCTTTATTTTTTTGAGCAGTGTATAATTCACAAGTGATAGGCTAATATTATCAATCATCAGACTATCCTTGATTTAATCTTGTCTTTACATATACTAAATAATATACGTGTGAAATTTGCTTTGATTTAGAATGGACCATTATCATGCATCTGTCTCGAAACAAGGACAGCAGGAAAAAATACATGTCATCTATGCTATTAAATAGCGAACGGAGGATGCTTTTCCCATGGTTCATTTTCATGCCAGCCAGGTAGGTTATACTTTTGTTTTAAAGATAAGCAATGTGCTAAATATTAGAAAAAGGTTAGAAATAAACATATTAGACCTAGCATATAGAAAGATAATGGGATCCTCCTCTTTTTAATAGAGGCCATCACTCTCTTTTCTCAAGCAATTGCATAGCTTATAGAAATTATGCTCAACATGAGTTCATGGGCTCTCATGAAGTGTTTGATTAGATTTTCTATTACATTTGCACTGATGTCAGAGTGATTATATAGTCAGAGCCCTTTATTTAGTCTCCCTATTGTTATTTTACTGCTGCTCTTAATTACTATCCGTATTTTTTGAAACTGCATTGTTGCTTAGGGGCTCGTAAGTAAGCATTTCACTGTAATTCGGCGCATGTGACTAATAAAATAACATTTTATTTGATTTGATTAGAGGGACAATAGTGTGCTGAGTACCAGGCTACTTATGACCATCAACAGCATCAGATCTTGGAGAAGTCTAATTACCCTGACTAAACGGTAACGTGTAATTTGACCGCCTTCATGACTCGTGACCCCTGTTTTGGCGGTAATACGGTGACCCCTGTTTTGGCGGTAATACAGACCTTTGTCCAAAGATGCCACATATCAAGTTTCATGAAGATCGGTCATTCGGTGCCAGAAGAGCAGCGTTTGAAGTGTTTTTCATAAAATTCTAAATGGCGGGAAATCTATCATGGTGGACCTTACGGGTCACTGAGGCAAATTAGTTCCTCGTGAGGAGAGGGACCTATGTACATCATTTCATTGCTTAAAGTCAAACGGGGTGAGGGGCGTGACCTTTCAAAGTTTGTATTTTCAGTCTCTTGTCATAGCGCCACAATCTGGCCAATCAGCGTCATTTTGTAAATGCCGGATCTCTATGGCAAGAAGCATCATTCACACAAGTTTAATGCAAATCGGGCCAGTGCTGTCTGAGATATTGCGTGTGACTAATATACAAACGTACGAATGGATGGAGACATCCACAGTTCCTTCCCCGATTTCATCGTGGGGGACAACTGTGCTGTATGTACTCAACTGTGTTACTATTAGTGGAATAGTAATTGGTATGAAAGTCCTGACATATAATGTTTAATGGTTATCATTATATATGTGCAGAGATCTTTTGTCACAAACAAAACATTGCCAAGCTACTAAAGTTACACCACAAAACATATATCACAATACGTAAATTCTGATTGATGTGAAACCTAATGATCTAGATGAGTTACAGTAGATGCATTTCATCACTGATGCAATACAGTATCACTGTTGAGTTTTTGCCACTTGGTGTAAATGTAACACTTCAGGCAAAACATAAAATAAATAGCATGTATATCTAATGACTACAAGGGCTGTTAACATGAATACCTTCCTCCCACACACATACACACATGATTATTATCAGATACACATGTGAATACTTGATGCCTTACCTCTCTCTTCTGGTAAAGGTATGAGTCCTTAGTAAAGCATGTTGCAGAGTGAATGAACATCCAGACAGCATCACTATGTCTATCAGACAGATGCATGCTCTATTTTTCCTCCCACCCGCTTTAACCCCTCGGTAGAAGAGAGTGGGAGGAAAAATAGAGCATGCATCTGAGAAGGTTTTCTTATAGAGGGGCGTGACCTCTATAGAGCATGCACCTGAGAACGTTTTATTATGGTTCCCTAAACATTTTCTTGGGAGGTTAAATTAACATTCTGAGAATGGAAATTCTAGATTACTTGAAGGTAATTAAATAACGTTCAAAATAATTTTTGATTATTGCTTTGGTATTAATCATGCAAACACATTTATTTTTAATTGTGGCACGGTGTCAGTGAGATTCAAACCTATGTTCTTTAACCATGGAATTAGTCCACTGCACACCAGGATGGAGCTAGCATATAATGTTGTTTTTTAAACTCATACAAAGCTGTTTATTTTCATTATATTCAAACAGACTCCATTTCAAAGGAAACAAGCTGTCATTAATATCAGGTGTGGCCAATTAGTGAGTTCAGCCAACACACCTGAACACACTTAACAAGATAGAGGCTAGAGAGAGTTTTGTTTGCGCTGAGAACAGAATGTATATGTTTTTAAATAACATTCTTAGAACGTTCTTTGAACGTTACTAAGGTTTTCTTGAGGTTTTTATGGAAAGTTTTCTTAATGTTCTGAGAATAAATACACTTTAAATACACTGAACAAACATAAACGCAACATGTAAAGTGTTAGTCCCATATTTCATGAGCTGAAATAAAAGATCCCAGAAATGCTCCATACGCACAAAAAGCTTATTTCTCTCAAATCTTATCAATAAATGTATTTACATCCCTGTTAGTGAGCGTTTATCCTTTGCCAAGATAATCCGTCCACCTGACAGGTGTGGCATATCAAGAAGCTGATTAAACAGAATGCTCATTATACAGGTGCACCCTGTGCAGAACGTTATGTGATAGCTGGGTATCCTGCACCTTCATAGAATGTTGTGGGAAGGTTGTATACAAAATAACCTCAGGACAACCACGCTCTCACCAAGCACTAAGAAACATATTGTCAGAACGTTATGTGTAAGCTGGGCCACCATCTCTAGCCCTCTCAACCTCTCTAACATATTTCCCACTTTCCCTCTCTCTGGCTCTGTCTCTCTCTCTCTATGTTTCTAGCTATGTCTTCACTATATCTCCCCCGTTCTTCTTTCCCTTTAACAACTCTTCTTTCTCCCGCCCTATCTTCTCTCTGGTTTCCGACTCTTTCCCTATTTCTCTTTCTCTCTCTCTCTCTCTCTCTCTCTCTCTCTCTCTCTCTCTCAGACTCGTCAGCTGATAGTTGGGGTATAGCTACCTGATGGGCGTGGCACTCTGCTCGGTCATGGTAAAGGCGGGAAACTATACCTTCGAATGTTCCGGGCATTACACACCTTTAGCTTTCTTGAGTGTTCAACCAGGTGGAATGCAAAACTTTCCTATGGACTATACACTGAGTGTACAAAACATTAGGAACACCGGCTCTTTCCATGACATAGACTGACCAGGTGAATCCAGATGAAAGCTATGATCCCTTATTGATGTCACTTGTTAAATCCACATCAATCAGTGTAGCTAAAGGGGAGGAGACAGGTTGTCCGACAGACAAACCTGGGTTTGGCAGATGCCAGGAGAACGCTACCTGCCCCAATACATAGTGCCAACTGTAAAGTCTGGTGGAGGAGGAATAATGGTCTAGGGCTGTTTTTCATGGTTTGGGCTCGGCCCCTTAGTTCCAGTGAAGGAAAATCTTAACTCTACAGCATATAAAGACATTCTAGATGATTCTGTGCTTCCAACTTTGTGGCAACAGTTTGAGTTAGGCCCTTTCCTGTTCCAGCATGACAATGCCCAAGTGCACAAAGCGAGGTCCATAAAGAAATGGTTTGTCAAGATCGGTGTGGAAGAACTTGACTGGCCTGCACAGAGCCCTGACCTCAACCCCATCGAACACCTTTGGGATGAATTGGAACACAGACTGCGACTCAGGCGTATTCGCCCAACATCAGTGCCCGACCTCACTAATACTCTTATGGCTGAATGGAAGCAAGTCCCTGCAGCAATGTTCCAACATCTAGTGGAAAGCCTTCCCAGAAGGGTTGAGGCTGTTATAGCAGAAAAGGGGGGACCAGCTCCATATTAATTCCCATGATTTTGGAATGAGATGTTCGACGAGCAGGTGTCCACATACTTTTGGTCATGTCGTGTGCATCCGTTGGCTTCACAGTTATTGCAATTCTCAGTTGTTGAAAATTCCCACAGCCAATTCTCACTTCCCACATGTCTATCACTCTATTACTATGAACACCAACAGTCTTTTCTTAATTCTCTCACTGCTGCATACCTTTGAGAGACACCCAATACATCCGATCCAATGAACAGAACGCCAGTCAGTAATGCCAGTAAAGTTAGAAAATGATCAGCCATAATTACTTTCTATTCAACAGATAAAAAGATCAGCATTTAGACCTAGATACATTCAGAACAAACATTATTTTGAACTCGTGACACTAAAATATATGTTCCTTCTTTTACTCTCCTTCGTTCTCCTTTCTTTATATTCTGATATTACATTCTATTCAGCCCTACACTCTCATTCTACAGACTAGAAAGTGATGGTGGCCTGATCTGATTCATATTTAGCTGCAAATGCTTTATTCTCTGCAGGGTGAAACCCCAATCATGATGAATCCCACAAACACATTCGAGAGAGGTGACAAGAGCTTCTCATTTTGAGTCACATCATGCTTCCTCTTCCCACACACACTTTCTCAGACAGTACAGGACATGCCATTAGCGTTATGCATGCATCTGCAGTCAGTAGCTTACATCTGCACCCATGCATGGATGCCAAGACTTGTTATTGTTAAGGTTTCCACTGTATACAAGGACAGTTATTCATATGTCCTTCCCCTCTCTCCATTTCTTTCTCTTGATGTCTCTCTCTGGGTGTTATCGTGTGTGTGTGTGCTTTCAGTTGAAAGCTACCTTACAGGAAAACATTGTATACAATGAAACCCCATTGACATTACCGTTTATATACCATATATAAGGCCTATTCACGTCAAGCTAATAAAACATTTCATATGAGCTATTTGGATGCTGGAATAATAATGATCTATTTCCAACAGCTCAGGTTGCAAGGAAAAGAAAGCCTATATATATTTTCACCACTAGATGGTGTCAATAACTTTGATATTCACATAATGCTGTTTTTCTGAGTGATCATTATTTATGTACTTGCAGGCAATCATGAATTACCATTAACATTGTCCGAGGCAACATATACATTTGCTGGGACTGTACTACCCTTACATCAAAAATACCTACTTTTACATGATACTTTTAGCATTATCAGTATATAGTACAGTATCAAAACTGCATTGCAATTAACATTAGCAACACCTGCTCTTTCCATGACATAGACTGACCAGGTGAATCCAGGGGAAAGCTATGATCCCTTACTGATGTCACAGTGTAAATAAAGGGAAGAAGACAGGTTAATGAAGGACTTTTAAGCCTTGAGACAATTGAGACATTGATTGTCTACATGTGCAATTCGGAGGGTGAATGGGCAAGATGAAAGATTTAAGTGCCTTTGAATAGGGTATGGTAGTAGATACCAGGCACACCAGTTTGTGTCAAGAACTGCAACTCTGCTGGGTTTTTCACACTCAACAGTTTCCCGTGTGTATCAAGAATGGTCCACCACCCAAAGGACATCCAGAAAACCTGACACAAATGTGGGAATCATTGGATTCAACATGGGCCAGCATCCCTGTGTAACACTTTCAATTGAGGCTGTTCTGAGGGCATAAGGGGGTGCAACTCAATATTAGGAAGGTCTTCCTAATGTTTTGTACACTCAGTGTAATTGTATTCTTTTACGGCTACAAAGATTTAATTAAAATATATTCCTATAATAAATATTTTGCAGTCTAGCTAAACACAATAGGATATTTTAGAGGTGTTAGCTTCTAATTCTATTTTTTTTGAAAAAAATGGAACCTATGCCATGAACTAAATTATACATAAAGCCTCTGAAATCAACTACTCCTCTGAAGAACAGTGTGTGCTCTGTCAAAAGGGCAAGCCTTTGATTTGTTCAATAACATCAATGCTATTCCATTAATGGCAAGAAGATCTCGTATCCTGCCGCGTTACATTTGGTGCACATCAATTGACCCTTGAAGTGAGAAGGACACAGAGGAGAAAGAAGAGCGAGAGAGGGCGAGGACGACAAAAATAAAAGCAAGTGTCTGTCTACTGACTTGGTATTTTCCACTGTTACATAAAAGACCCTGCGCTATAGCCTATCCACCCCTCTCACACCAAGCTCCTCCCTCTGTGAATGACCACTTGGTATGCTCCACAAGCCATAACCTGCTGTCCTCATCCAAATACTTTAGTTGACTGAGTGAGTACACTAAGGGAGAAGGGTCCTGCGTGTGCTTGAGAGAGCCAGTGACTTTCTTGGGAGTGCTTTGACTCTGTCTCTCTGTCCCAGGAGAGGAGGAGGGCGATGAGCTGTCCTGCTAAAGCTCTGGAGGGCTGATTGTTCCCCACCTCATCGAATCTCTGTGCCTGACTGTGCGAACTGACCCTCCAGTCTTCCTCAACAGAACATCTTATCTGATTCTGCAGCTCTCTGTCTGAAGGTGCCAGCACCATGAGCTCATCTGGGGCAAACCTCCACAACAAGCGTCTACCCTGTGAGTAACTTTACAGCTTCTTTAGCTCTCTCAACAACTGCTTGAATGTGTAGGAGTTGGAAAGACTGTGTCACTGTGTGAATATGCCATAAGTTATTACAGATCATTTTTGTAATTTATTCTGTACTGTACTGTTTTTATTAACTTTCTACATAGGTTAATTTACTGTAATCCCCCTATTGCTGAGCAGAAAGATACATAGAATAAATTCCTGTCCATATTTGGTTATCTGCTTTAGCTTTTACAGACAGACAAACACATTCAATACTTAGGGAAGAGAAACATAAATCAAGCCACAATCAACAGAACCTGTTGAAGTAATTATGGGTGAAATACTGATTCCTGTTGTTGTGGTTGATGTTGTTGTTGTTGTTGTTGTTGGTGGTGGTGATGTTTGAGCATTTAAAGCAAAGAATGTGTGTGTGTGTCAGTGTCTGTGTTGGCTGCTTTGAATGTTCAGCCGATGTGGTAAGGACCTGCAGATTTTGATGTTACTAAGGCTGGCATACTATACATGCTTTCCTGACCAAATAAAGACAAGAATATTGAATCATCACCATATATACTGTCCCGTTGTAATCAGCGGGACTCTACACAAGCCGCTGAGGGTTCTTAAAGGGATATATTCTAATTTTGGTTTGGGGCCACAAAGGCATCCATTGGTTTCACTGATGTAAATCTCTAACTCCTAATGAGATTGTGTGTCTATCTCCTATGGGAACAGATTGACTGCAGTGACATAGGGCTACAGACTGTCCTACAGACGGTGCTCTCACAGAGAAACCCAGACAGGGGTAATTTAATTTGTCAGTAGGTCAGTGGCGTCTGGGGCTAAATTGGATCAGAACATGACTGTGAGAGAAGACATCTTCCATCTGTTGCGTTGACCAGTCCCGGTTCCCAGTGCCCTGCCTGTATGCACTGCATGTTATGTTTGGAGGCACAGTGGTTTGGGTTGGCTTGGAGGACTGAACAGCTGTTGTCACACTGTTGAAAAGTTAGATGACGGGCTGAGAATTATTGAAGTGAGTGAGCAGTTGGTATTGAATGGTCACAGACAGGATGGTTGCTGCCAGAGTGCTCCTTTAAAACGGAGCCAGCCTCCCACCGAGGCAGACAAAGCCCACTGTAGGATGGAGAGATGGTCACAACACAAGTCTGTGTTTTTAGTTCACCTGTACTCATTTAACTTTGACTGCTACAGCTGCAGTGTAGATACTGTAGTTTTCCCCCAAGCATACCTGACCAACAACTTGATCAGCCAGATATTTATCTTTCTAATACTATTCGGTAGCAATTAGCCTGGGGACGAGGTTAGGCGAGAGAACAACTTGATTGGTATGGGGGGGGAGTGTATCTATATGTATTAATGTACGTGCACATGTGTATTTCCACTCAGATCCTTTAATCTATGCAGCCCTCAGATCAAAGACCAAGTCCTCCTAATTAGTTTTGAACAAATCTTCCATCATCTGTCAAACTGACTATCCTACCGATCCTTGACTTTGGCGATGTCATTTACAAAATAGCCTCCAACACTCTACTCAGCAAATTGGATGCAGTCTATCACAGTGCCATCCGTTTTGTCACCAAAGCCCCATGTACTACCCACCACTGTGACCTGTATGCTCTCGTTGGCTGGTCCTTGCTACATATTCGTTGCCAAACCCACTGGCTCCAGGTCATCTATAAGTCTTTGCTAGGTAAAGCTCCACCTTACCTCAGCTCACTGGTCACCATAGCAACACCCACCCGTAGCACACGCTCCAGCAGGTATATTTTACTGGTCATCCCCAAAGCCAACACCTACTTTGGCCGCCTTTCCTTCCAGTTCTCTGCTGCCAATGACTGGAATGAATTGCAAAAATCACTGAAGCTGGAGTCTTATATCTCCCTCACTAGCTTTAAGCATCAGCTGTCAGAGCAGCTTACCGATCGCTGCACCTGTACACAGCCCATCTGTAAATAGCCCATCCAACCAACTACCTACCTCAGCCCATATTTGTTTTTGTTTTTCTGCTCTTTTGCACCCCAGTATTTCTACTTGCACATCCTCATCTGCATATCTATCACTCCAGTGTTAATTGCTAAACTGTAATCACTTCGCCAATATGGCCTATTTATTGCCTTACCTCCTTACTTCATTTGCACACACTGTATACACATTTTTCTATTGTGTTATTGACTGTTTGTTTATCCCATGTGTAACTCTGTTGTTGTTGTTTTTGTTGCACTGCTTTTGCTTTATCTTGGCCAGGTCACAGTTGTAAATGAGAACTTGTTCTCAACTGGCCTAAATGGTGAAATAAAGGTGTAATAAAAAATATTTAAAGGTCCCACCCTCTGCTTGGTGAAAAACAACCCTGGATTCAGACCAGGTACATATTAATGCCTATAGGCATATTGTAGCTAATTAAATACAAAATTCAAAAGGCACTCGCACATCTGAGCAATCTTTTTGCAGGTGCATGGTAACAGTTGAACAAGATGAAGGAAAAAGGAAACCGCACACTGCTCTTGATAGTATCACTGATATTTAATAAGCTTTACGTATCGGCCTCATGGCCTTCAGCTAATTAAATACAACAATACAGTTATTATTCATTATTCATAAATCAGTGCAAACTTGGTTAGAGCAAGTTTCTGTTCTGTGAAGGGAGTTGTACACAGCATTGTACGAGTTCTTCAGTTTCTTGGCAATTTCTCGCATGAAATAGCCTTCATTTCTCCAAACAAGAGTAGACTGACGAGTTTCAGAAGAAAGATCTTTGTTTCTTGCCATTTTGAGCCTGTAATCAAACCCACAAATGCTGATGCTCCAGATACTCAAATAGTCTAAAGAAGGCCAGTTTTATTGCTTCTTTAATCAGAAAAACAGTTTTCAGCTGTGCTAACATAATTGCAAAGGGGATTTCTTATGATCAATTAGTCTTTTAAAATTATAAACTTGGATTAGCTAACACAATGTGCCATTGGAACGCAGGAGTGATGGTTGCTGATAATGGGCCGCTGTACACCTATGTAAATATTCCATTAAAAAATCTGCCATTTCCAGCTACAACAGTCATTTACAACATTAACAATATCTACACTGTATTTCTGATCAATTTGATGTTATTTTAATGGACAAAAAAAATTGTTTTTCTTTCAAAAACAAGGACATTTCTAAGTGACCCCAAACTTTTTAACGGTAGTGTATGTTTTAAAATAATATTATTATTTGAACATTAGTAATGTTTTCTTGTGGTTTTCATGGAAAGTTTTCTTAATGTTCAAAGAACATGACTTTAAATAGAACCATGAGGAAACCTGTAGAAAACATTAGGCTGAAGTACCTAAATTCCTACATATGGTTCTCAGAACATTATGTGCTAGCTGGGTATCCTGCACCATTCCCAGAACATTGTGAAATAGTTGTATGCAAAATAACCATAGGACAACCAAGCTCTCAACAAGTTATAAGAAACATATGGTTCTCAGAACATTATGTGCTAGCTGGGCAGGCTCATGACAGCACAAGATTTGAGAAATGCTAACAGCAGAATAGATCAGTGCAAGGCCAGAACTATTATATTGCGTTTAGCCAAACATTTCAGTGACACTCCCCAATGATAAGAAAATAGCAATGTAAACTATTCCACAAAAAGAGGATCCACAACAAATAGGTTCCAGGGACACCAGGGAAGATGAACAATGGGATAGTTTATGTGTTGCCAAAGGGCTGGTAATGAGTTATCATGTGATTATGACTAGGAGTCTTCAACTCACGATGGAGGGAGTTCAGTTGACCGAGACATACATCCACTCCCTCACAACACTCCTGGCAAAACCTGCACATTCATGGTGAGTGAGTATAGTCCAATGGAGACATTTCTCAGATGTCACCTGCTTGGGTCCATTGTGGACCAGTAGTCTGCTCATGGACCATATAGAGGGCACTAGGACAGGAGACTGAGGCTGACTGACACATAAACGACCCTATTGTCTGTTCGGGGTGTGTGTTTGTGCTGGGGGAAGGAGGGGGTTCATAAAGTCATTGTGGTGTTTACAGAGTGGGGTATGTGGTGGTGCCAGGCTGTGATTTATCCCATTGCAAAAAGCTTCCCCCACACACACAATCCAAACAAACACACACACTGCTCAACTCTCACCCTCAATAATTCACTCTCTTTGCAATTGGAACCAAGCCCAAATAGGAGATTCAGGAGAGAGAGCAGGAAGACACCAAAAAATTACCCAAAATAAGCAGTGTAAAGAAAAAACGATGAGGCATCTTCTGTATTATGAAAGGGAGGCTGCTGCCTGCCACTGAGGTCAGTTTACCACCTACCAAACCTCTTCTATGAACTAAGTAATTGCACAGGGCTTCATATAATCGGATGATAAAGCTAGTTTTTCTGAAGCTGTTTAAATGTTGCCCCCTGATTCGCAGCAGTTTATCCAGTGAATTTCCAGTTACAGGCAGTCATGGCCAGCTGGTGATCTCCATAGTGCCAGCTTTAGCCAGCTACTAGACTGCTGAGAGTAGAATGTGATGATGAGAGCAGCAGAAAATACATTCTGTGAAAACAGCAAGACATCCTCAGCTAATGAGCCCCAATCAGAGTTGTCACATTTTTTCTCTCGGCTCTCCCTGTCTATTCCACACCCAATCCTTTTCCTTCGCTTTAAAATCCTACTGCTGGCTCCTCTGCTTAGCTGGGTTGGTCCTGTTCGGTCCCTGGATGGGAGATCAGAAGCTGCTGGAAGTGGTGTTGGATGGCCAGTAGGAGGCACTGTTTCCTCTGGTCCCCCCAAAAATATCTTAATGCCCCAGGGCAGTGATTGGGGACATTACCCTGTGTGGGGTGCCGTCTTTCAGATGGGATGTTAAACGGGTGTCCTGACTCTCTGTGGTCACTAAAGATTCCATGGCACTTACCGTAAGCGTAGGGCTGTTAACTCTGGTGTCTTGGCTAAATTCCCAATCTGGCCCTCATACCATCATGGCCACCTAATCATCCCCAGTTCTCAGTCAACTTACCTGGTAAAATAAAAAATTATATTCCTGTCACATTTGTCGTAGTGGAGAGAAGACCAATACGCAGCGGGAATGTGGATACTCATCTTTTTTTCATAAAACATGAGTAAAGCATCCACAGGAAAAAAAAAACAATACTCACGACACGAACAGTGTGGTAGGCTAAACAAAGCAGTGCTCACAAACAACTACCCACAACCACAAAGAAAAAAACACACCTGTTTATAGGACTCCCAATCAGAGGCAACTAGAAACACCTGCCTCCAATTGAGAGTCCAGCAACCCAACCTACACACAACACAAAACCTCTGCCACGTCCTGACCAAAACTAATACAATTACTCCCTCTGCTGGTCAGGACGTGACAATTCCTTCTTTCTCCCACCTTCTTTGTATTTCTATTGAAACATCTACTCTTTAGCTGACTTTTCTCACTCCTCTCTGTGTTTTGTCCACTTTCCCTCCTGACTTCACTCCTCTCAAACTCCAGAACAAGTGATGAAATGGTCCATGTTAAAATAAAATGTTTCCTGTCACCCTCCCACACCCTCAGCAACATTAAAAGGTCAGTCATCTCCCCAAACAGCATTACATCAGGTCTTGTTGGTCCTGATGCATCTGGTCAGGAGTCACTGCCTGGTGAAGGGAGGGAGGGCAAGAGGGAAAGAGAAAGAGAGAGGGTGAGAGACTTGCAAAGTGATGTGTAATTCCAATATTTTGAATTTTCTTTCCAAATTGAGAATGACTGCCGGGTTGGAAAGAGTAAGATATGAGATTACCTAAAGCATGTAAACTGGAACAACCATTTCAGTAACGGGTGCAATAAATCCAAGTAACAGATTGGATTAGTTTAGCAAAATGTATGTTATACATAAGTAGCATAAGATTAATTAATCAAAAATATGGTTATTGAAACAAACAATTAAAGAAATCTACCTGCAATAGAGCATGCTGGGAAATATGAGAATGATGCCTGTGGTTTAACACTGGTTTAATTTTGCTGTATGGCAGAGAATTCCCTCAAAATGAGAGTTTAGCAAACTAGTCTATAATCAGTTTGCACAGAAGGAAGTGGCCATTCCCATAGGGGTTTTAGTTTCAGAGCTGCTCTTGCAGGGCCACAAACCAGCAGCCCGAGTGAAGATCTAAAACCCAAAAGCATCTGGATCATCTGGAAAGCTAATCATCCATGTTTTGTTCCCAAACACTGTTTGTTGTTCTGGGGCTCTTCCGGTCATCACCGTCTTAGTATCTGGCTAGCACTAAGGTGAGGATGAATACAGGGAGGGACAGTGCGTTGTTTATGTAATGGGATACCCCTTCCTACCCTTCCCTACATGCCCATGGAGTAAAATAACTTCCTCTCACTCGCATCAGGTCTTCAGAATCAGGCCCAGGCCCACTCCCTCACATCCCTGCTTTTGTATTTCTGAAAGGGCTCTCTGTTTTTACTGTCAGATCTGTGTTTGTCTTTGTGTGGGAAGGTAGAGTGGGCACTCTGACATGTCCGGCTCTGTCTGAATCCGACCCATTTCACACATCCAGCTGGTACTGAGCCCTAATCCTACACCCTGTCCCTCCCACAACATTCACTGAGAGGGAGGGAGGGAGTGAGTAAAAACTGTGAAAAAACCTTTCTGTAAGAAAGTCAGACAATCTGCCTTCCTTCTTTTGTCCCAGTCCTCTCTCATTGCCCTCCCTCCTCTTCCTCCCTCCTGAATAGCCACTCTGTTGCCTGCAGGCTGTCACACTGGATCGCTTGTGGTGTGAACTGGGGGGGGGGAATGGAGAATGACTGACCGGAAAAGTGATCTCATCAGGCCAAGACATTTGTGATCACATCATTGTGTGACCTAGGGAACTGATCAGAGGTAAAAAGGTCAGTTGTGAGTTTCCCAGACCTTATTGATTAAGGTGACTAGATGGTGACAAAATGGAATAGGAAGAAAAGCATCTTTAACTACTCTCCCTTTAGCTCATGAATAAGCCAGGTCCCAGGCCTCTAAGAAAAATACAATGCATCAATGTCAACCAGGTTGTAGGATCTATTGCACTAACGTGACGGGTCATATTCAATTTGTATAGCTGAAGCGATTGAAATGAATGGTAATTTACGATTGAGCCGACATATGCAGCATTTACCGTGAATGCAGTCTCCACGACAGAAACCATTGGAAGCAATCGAACAGTGAGTGGACTTTCCCCTTTGCCCTTTATATTGGCTTTTTTCCAGCTTTTAGATATTCTTAAAACCCTCCATAGCCTACATTGTCTCAATATCATATGCCCATGGGGAGCAATTAGGGTTGTTCGGATTTTCGTTATTTAGCCCTCCCGAAAAGGCTCACCAGGAAGCACACAATGTCATGACATTGTGTGCTTCCTGGTGAACCTTTTCGGAGGGCTAAATAACGAAAATGCGAACAGTCATAAACCACGGTTCTCCTTTACATGGATAATGCAAGTGCTAGAACATTCGTCACGAGACTAACTTCTGATAAGCAAACAGTCCACCCATAAAGCTGTCTTCTCATCTGTTGACTTACTAGGCAAATCATTACTGAGTGAAAGCCAAGAAGAGGATAGAGTCTACAGTTAAAGGACTACTTAAAACCCAGTTGTCAGAAAACACTTGAGCTCGAGTTAAACGCTAGAAAAGTTGGAAAGATGGCAGCATCAGAGGAGGAGCTGGAGAGGCTAAAACAGAAGCGGTCAGCAGCCCAGACTGCATTCACTAGAAGAGCCAATTACCTCACCTCCAGAGCTAGTGCACTGGGGGAAAGTGAAATGAGAAGTGAGTGGAGGAACTTTAAAGTGGATCACTCCAGAGTCAGAGATGCAGGGTTTGAGTATGCCACGGCCCTGAGAGAAGTGGACGATCATGAAGCCAAAAAGAAGGCGGAAAACATTGACGGAAAAACAGCAGAATGTGACTAAGTTTGATGAAACTGAACAAATCATCCTGATCAGCTTCTGGACAAGGTTCGCTGAGGCGGAAATTACCACCCTCACTGAAGAGGCTGGATCATCCATGGACCAGGCCGAGGACACGGATCACCACCATATGACCAGGAGGGAATGTGAATTGATTCATAGGAACCTGGAACGGGAGGTCAACAACTTCGAACGAGGATTGGATGAGTGGAAAGATTTGATCCCTCGGTCCAAGGCAACAGAGTCAAAAGACCAGATCCGGAAGTTGAAGAAAAGGCGTGAAAAACTGTGGGATGAGTGGGCATGGAAAGGCGGTTCTCAATCCGACGACGAAGGGAAACTGGGAAAAGTGAAATTTGTGGAGCAGGAGGAGCCAGTTGGGACTTACAACTACAGGCCCCAGATCAGCCGCTGGAAAGCTGAATGGGAGGACTTGCAACGTCTGGGAAACCCTCATGGATTGGAAAATGTGAGAAAATTCCATCTCTTGGGAAGCCTAGATGAAAAAGTCAAGAGGGACCTCGTATTGTCCAGCTGTGGATCCGCCAACGACGTGTTCAGGCTCCTGGACAACAAGTACGGAAATAAGCCAAAAATAGTGCTGCTGATTACACAAGAAGTGCAAGGACTTTGCCCCATCAAAGGAAACCATCCGAGGAAGACAATCGAACTGATTCTAGCCGTGGAGAGAGCTCTTCGTGACCTACAAGTCTTAGGGGAGGAAGATGCTGTAAAGAACCGAGTGGTTGTGCAGTCGATTGAAAGTAAGCTTCCTGACTCCCTGAAAGAAAAGTGGATATACACAAAAATGACCCTGGAAGCGGGTTTTCACCACGCAACCACTTTGACTGTCTACTGCAATACTTGAAGAAGCAGGAGGACATTCGAGGAGCTAGACCAGCTACAGCCTAGCCCGGCGGACAATACTGAGAGGTCGAGCAAGAAGGAAAAAGAAAGGAGGGCATTCACCAGAGCCACATCAGGAAACACTCTAAAGGGCGCTCAACCAAGCTCATGCATCACATGTGGAGACAACGAGCACGGAGGTAGGCTGTTCGCCTGCAAGGTCTTCAAGAAGCTCAATCTGACAGGTAAGAAGGCTCAGCTTAGGAGAGCAGGAGCTTGCTTTAAGTGCTTGCGCCTTCATGGTGACGATGGCGGCTGCACACAAAAGTATCTATGCTCAAAGGATGACTGTCAGAAAGAGGGCTCTTCAGACCACAATTACTTGCTCTGTCCGAAGTCACAGATCAAGAAGAAAGAGGAAAAGAGCGGAGAGCAGAGCGATGCAAAATTGGGGAAAAGGGGGCTTGTACTAAACAACAAACAGGAGGAGCTCCTTGCTAAACTTTCTCCAGAGCTGCGAGCAGAGTTCAAAGAAGCCTTTTCAAATAAGATCACGACAAAAGTGTGTGCTAGCATTGGTTGTGAGCCGAAAGAGTGCCCTGTCATAATGATGCTGTTGGATGTGACGACAAACTCTGGCCAGCTCGTCGGTACGTTGATTGATCTCGCTTCAGATACTAATTATATCTCTAATAAAGCAGCAGAGCGTCTCAAGCTAAATGGTGAGAACATTAAGTTGATTGTCCAAGGTGTTGGAGGGATGGAGAAAACCATTACTACCATGAAGTATACCCTGAGGCTGAGAGTAAAAACTCCCAGAGGTACAATAGCAGAGCACAAACTCCTCTGTTAAGGCTTGGAAGATGTTGCGAAGGTGAACCAAGCTGTCACGCCACAGCAACTGCAGAAGTTCTTTCCAAATGTTCAACTCAAGGACTTGGTCCGGCCCGAAAAGATCGACCTGCTGATTAGCCACAGAGAGGGTCGCCTTGTCCCACAGCCAGTCAGAGTAGTTGGAGACCTCGTCCTCTGGGATGGTCCCCTTGGGAAGGCTGTTGGTGGAACGCATCCTGACCTCTTTGAAGTGATAGACCTAGCAGTGCACAGGTCTGAAACACATTTCGCTAGGTCAATGAGAACAGCTTCAAGGGCGTACAAAGAGATTCTCGTGAAGACGGGAGGACCCAGTGGAGTTTCGGTGGAAGAAGACACAATCCTCCGAAACACTGCAACTACCAACAAAGAAGTTTTTGAATGGTTCAAGTGGGACAGTATTGGCGCCGCCTGTGATCCTCAGTGTGGTGGCTGCAGATGCGGTAGGTGCCCCCCTGGAGGGAAGGAAACAACCCTAGGAGAGGAAAGAGACTTGGAGAAAATAAAGGAATGTCTGACCTACGTGCAAGCTGACAAGCACAGCGAATCCCCTCACTGGGACGCAGCTTACCCGTGGAAAGGAGACCCCACAACGCTGCCTGACAATCGACGTGCAGTGGAAGCGACCTTTTTAAACACTGAGAAACGACTGGAGAGGGAGCCGGAATGGAAGGCTGCGTACAGAGAGCAAATCCACGCTATGGTCTCAAGAGGGGCTGCCGTTAAAGTCACCCAGGAGGAAATCGATAGCTGGAAGGGACCTAAGTGGTATATCAGTCATTTAGTTGCTCCTAATCCTCACTCAACCACTACCCCTGTAAGAATTGTCTGGAACAGTAGCCAAGAATTCATGGGAATAAGTTTAAATGACCTACTGTACAAGGGTCCTGATGTCCTAAATCAGATAAGGGGCGTGCTTCTGAGATTCAGGACTGGGTTGTACGCCGCACTGGGTGATGTGAAAAAAATGTACAACTCTGTCTGGCTAGAAGACAAAGAAGTACACCTCCATCGATTCCTCTGGAGAGACAATCCTGAGGAGGTGATCAAAGTCTGCTGTCGTCAGGGTCAACATTGGCGATAAACCTGCTGGTTGTGTCGCCCAGGTGGCAATGAGAGAAACAGCCAACCTGCCCCAGTTTGCAGCCATGGTTGAGGAGCGCCGAGTTGTGGTAGAAGATAGTTATGTGGATGACATCTTGACGTCCCACAATGACTTGCAGAGGATCACCAAAGGAGTGGAAAAGATCTTAAAGGCTGGAGGCTTCTCCCTTAAGCCATGGGTCTTATCAGGCCAAAGTGGGAGGTCAGCAACCACAACTGATGCCAGTATCAGTAAGACAACTGTGAGTGTGCCCAAAACGCTGGTGTTACCCAACCAGATGCGGGACGAAGAGAGCAAAGCACTTGGAGTCGGCTATGAACCAGAGACCGACAAACTTCGTGTGATGACCTCTGTAAATTTCTCAAAGAAGAGAGGAAAGATGAGAACAGGAGTCGATTTGCGCGAAGAGGAAGTCAGAGGTAAAACTCCAAACCCATTGACCCGTCGGATGCTGCTAAGCCAGATCGCTGGATTCTACGACCCCATTGGTCTTGCCACACCCGCAAAGCAGAAAGGGGTTATGCTTGTGAGAGAAGCTTACCAAGAAGCGAGTATAAGCAGTCCAGTTAAGGACACTTGGGATGACCCACTCTCACCAAAACTACGGGAGGCTTCCATAAGACTCCTCGAAGAATGTGAGACTTGCCCAGATCAGGTTCGAAAGAAGCCTCACACCAACTGGAGCCATAGGCCATCCAATGGGAGTCACGTTTTCAGATGGGAGTGAGGCTTCCTACGGCGTGGTGCTCTATCTCCGTTGGGAGACGCAGAATGGGGTCGTAGTGAGGCTGGTTGAGTCAAAAGTAAAGCTTACCCCTCTCAACCAGAAAGGAGACGTGATTAAGGCAGAGGTATGTGGTGCTGTCTTTTCGATCCGCCTGAGAAAATACCTTGTAAAGCACTGCCGCATCAAGGTCGAACGCTGGATCCACTTCGTGGATAGCCAAACAATCCTGGGAGCAACTCACAAGGATAGCTATGGCTACCAAACTTTCTTCGCTAACCGCATCGGAGAGATCCAGAAGGCGACAGGTTCTGGAAGAAATGGAGCGAACTGGCAGGACCAAACTTGTTCATAAGACACAAGTGGCACCGAGCAGAGAGAATTATCAAGGTTGGAGACGTAGTCTGGATTGCAGACCAGAACGCTCTGAGGGGGCAGTTCCGGCTCGGCCGGGTTGCTACAACATATCCAGACGAGAAGGGGGTTGTCCGGGATGCGGACATAACAACCTGCATGGGTCTTCCTGCTCCCATGGTTCCCAGGGCCCGGAGAAAGTACTCTATCATGCACACGAAAATCGTAATTCGCAGGGATGTGAGGAGGTTGGTGATCTTGATTCCTGCTGAAGACCAAGAGGAGGTAAGATAAGTCCTCGCCATGGGTACCCAAAGACTGTGACTCGGTGTTCTTTGCTTAGCTAGCGGGTAACCCTGGGAGGCAACTGAGTGCTTCGAGGGCAAACCTACACTCAGTAGGAGGAAAGGTGGTGGAGCCTACCTCCTTAGTTAATACATGTTTGTAAATGCCTACAAAGACTGGACTTTAGTTTGAAATTCTCACTGAGAGACTCAAGAGACTGTGCCCTCCTTGGATCTTCGATCAGTCGGCCAAGTGGGAGGTGTTGAGATTTCTAGCTCACTCAGGAAAAAAAAATTTTTTTAAAGAAAAAAAATATATATATAAATAGATAAAAGAGAAGCAAATGGGTCTGATGTGTTCAATTAAATGGGGAACGAGTGATTTCTTTAAGTTTCTTAGATGCTCAGATATTTACGTTATGTGCGCATGCGCAGCTTCACTAGAGACTTAAATTACAGCACCTGGTAATCACTTCACCGTAGACAATCATCAGGAGCACACAGCCCGTTTGTATGTAACTGCGAACTACTCAGTCTAGCATTGATGTTTAAGTCACTTATATGTTTGTGCACTGAACGTTTACCTCACTGTGTCGGTGTTAGTTGGCCGGGAGTAACTTGTAGCTCGCTGGGTGCGGTAGCTCAGCGAACCAGATGCTATATAGCATTAGGCTATTATTATCAGCCATTTGCATTGTGCTGATTGTTCGGAGCACTCTGCTGGTTTCTGGTGGCGGTGGTGATAGCGGTGGTTTGGTTCGGTGATCCATGGTGGAGTGCCGCATTGTTGCGTTTGTGTGTAAATCCTTTGGACGAGGCATGTGGTGGCATGGGTTCTGTGTCCTGTGACAGCGTCCATAGCAACCTGTGACGGCAGAGTCACTGTGCGCATGCTCCTCTGGCGCTGGGCATTCTGGGTGATGTAGTCGGTGCTGTTTTAAGCCAGATTCGCCACATCTTTGATGGTGTTGCAGGATTATTTGATTTATTATATTACTTGAAGAATATACTAAATAATATATCTGAATAATATATTGTCATTACTTGTTTGTTTTATTTCAGGTTTATGACCTGTGGTCATTTGATTTAAAATAAAATGAAGGACAAAACACGAGTCATGACATTGTGTGCTTCCTGGTGAGCCTTTTCGGAGGGCTAAATAACGAAAATCCGAACAATGGTGCCTGTCACCGTATTTAGATATAGCTTATTTAAAACAAGTTGCATTTTATTATAATTATTCATCATCTTTTTAGGTCTTGTCATAAGTGAAATTAATTATGCTTAATGTCAACGCTTTGCATGTCCATGGCTCACAGGCTGACTACACCGCTCACGTCGCGTGCACGAGCGTTGCAAAATAAATTTAGAAATCTATATTATTCAATTATTGCACGTGCCAACGAGCGTCTGCATTGCCAAGGGCTAAAATAAAAGTCAGTTCTATTTCTGACGCAGATTGCGCTGCAAGTCCTGCCTCTCCCATCTCATTGGTTTTTAGAAGTAGGTACCCACGTGCCATCTCCTCATTGGTTATACCCACATGGGTGACTGAAAGACGAAATAGGTCGGTGGCGGTAATGCACGTAATTTATGAAAGTTGCCAATCGCAATATAAAGTCAAGAGAAGAAAAAGCCTGGAAGGAGGAGAGATGACTATAAACGATTCGGTTGACCGTTTATGTGTGGATTAATTGGTGGAGTAGAGGACCTTGTGCATTTCAGGTAAAATAACAACTCAATGTTTATATCCCAGGACAAATTAGCTAGTAACAGCAAACTAGCTAAATGGAACAAATTAGCTAGCAAGTGCAAACTAGCTAACTAAATTGCCATACATGTTTAATGCTTTTCGACATGTCCACAAATTAATATGATTGGTTCAGAGTTTGTTTTGATATTTTAACCTGCGTGTCGTGATCGCGTTTGGTGTGGGGGGACAAAATACATTTATGCACGATGGCGCACGCGCACAGCCGGTTTGGGTTCCATGTCAGACATAATTGCAATTTAGAGTACAGTAGGCCTATATCAGTGCTAATGCTGTGTTTTAAAAATATTTTTTTCCTTATAACAATGTGGACTGCAACATGTTTAGCAAACATGGGATAGGCCTACATTTTGTTATTTTGTTTCTGTTGGCTATTTCCACTGAGTGTACAAAACATTAGGAACAACAGCTCTTTCCATGACATAAGCTATGAAGGCTATAGTCCTTTATTGATGTCACCTGTTAAATCCACTTCAATCAGCGTAGATGAAGGGGAGGAGACAGGTTAAAGAAAGATTTAAGACAATTGAGACATGGATTGTGTATGTGTGCCATTTAGAGTGTGAATGGGCAAGACACAGATGTAAGTGCCTTTGAAAGACGTATGGTAGTAAGTGCCTGGTGCACTGGTTTGAGTGTGGCAAGAATTGCAACTCTGCTGGGTTCAAGCTAAACAGTTTCCCGTGTGTATAAAGAATGGTCCACCACCCAAAGGCAATCCAGCCAACTTGACAACTGTGGGAAGCATTGGAGTCAACATGGGCCAGCATCCCTGTGGCACACTTTCGACAACTTGTAGAGTTCCTCCCCCGACAAATTTAGGCTGTTCTGAGGGCAAAAGGGGGTGCAACTCAATATTAGGAAGGTGTTTCTAATGTTTTGTATACTCAGTGTAGAACAGATAAACATTAGAATTGGAGTTGATAACAAAAGACTGTAAATACACAATTTCAAGCAAGCACATATTTAGCCATGGAGCATGTTCTGATTGACCAGTGAAGGGCCAAGCATCAACACACCTACAACTTATTTATTCATCAGAAACCAGCCCTTTTGGGCTATCAGCTATTGCGCCCATAATTCCCACTGTGAAATTACCCAAAATATTTTTGACACACCCAGACCTATAGCGCTATTGCCAGCGCTAAGATTTTCCATTGCATTAGGTTTTTTAAAGGCCTATGCAGTCAAATATTTGATTTTCATTTGTTTTATATATCTTCCACGCTATGAGGTAGGAACAATACTCAGACATTTAGAAAATTATGATAATGCACTTTTAGTGTAAAAGCTGTTTGAAAAGATTGCCTGAAATTTCTGCCTGTTTTGGTGGGATGGAGTTTGTCTGCCTGGTGACATCACCAGGCTGTAAATTAGCTAAATAGACCAATAATTTTTTTTCCAAACCTCTCCGCCAATAACAGCATATTTTCCCCACTCCGACTACTCCCAGACAGTCCTAGCAAAATCCTTGCAGTAAGGTACTTAATTGTTACCCAGAAATTATTTGATATTGTGATTAACCTTGGACCTTTAACCTATTCAATTTAAATACATGTAATCAAAAATGTCACCTATTTAATCCCCAAAAGTAATTATTTATGATGAGAGGGCCATAAACAATACCTAGTAATTCTGCATACTCCAAAGTTAAAATCTCACTTTCTGGTAAAAATATTTATAAATGGCTGAGGTGGTCACTTTTGTACACAGTACAAATATGATAAATATGAGAATATTAAATTTTATATTATGTATTTCCTATTCAACAAACTAAACTCAGCAAAAAAAGAAACGTCCCTTTTCAGGACCCTGTCTTTCAAAGATAATTCGTAAAAATCCAAATAATTTAACAGATCTTCATTGTAAAGGGTTTAAACACCGTTTCCCATGCTTGTTCAATGAACCATAAACAATTAATGAACATGCACCTGTGGAACGGTCGTTAAGACAGTGGCAGCTTACAGACGGTAGGCAATTAAGGTCACAGTTATGAAAACTTAGGACACTAAAGAGGCCTTTCTACTGACTCTGAAAAACACCAAAAGAAAGATTCCCAGGGTCCCTGCTCATCTGCTTGAACGTGCCTAAGACAGCACTACAGGTAGACAGGATGGACAGCTGATCGTCCTCGCAGTGGCAGACTACATGTAACACCTGCACAGGATCAGTACTTCCGAACATCACACCTGCGGGACAGGTACAGCATGGCAACAACAACTTCCCGAGTTACACCAGGAATGCACAATCCCTCCATCAGTGCTCAGACTGTCCGCAATAGGCTGAGAGAGGCTGGACTGAGGGCTTGTAGGCATGTTGTAAGGCAGGTCCTCACCAGACATCACCGGCAACAACGTCGCCTATGGGCACAAACCCACCGTCGCTGGACCAGACAGGACTGGCAAAAAGTGCTCTTCACTGACGAGTTGTGGTTTTGTCTCACCAGGGGTGATGGTCGGATTCGCATTTATTGTCGAAGGAATGAGCGTTACACCGAGGCCTGTATTCTGGAGCGGGATCAATTTGGAGGTGGAGGGTCCGTCATGGTCTGGGGAGGTGTGTCACAGCATCATCGGACTGAGCTTGTTGTCATTGCAGGCAATCTCAACGCTGTGCGTTACAGGGAAGACATCTTCCTCCCTCATGTGGTACCCTTCCTTCAGGCCCATCCTGACATGACCTTCCAGCATGACAATGTCAGCTCATTCTGTGCGTGATTTCCTGCAAGACAGGAATGCCAGTGTTCTGCCATGGCCAGCGAAGAGCCCAGATCTCAATCCCATTGAGCACATCTGGGACCTGTTGGATCGGAGGGTGAGGGCTAGGGCCCCCCCCCCCCCAGAAATGTCTGGGAACTTGCAGGTGCCTTGGTGGAATAGTGGGGTAACATCTCACAGCAAGAACTGGCAAATCTGGTGCAGTCCATGAGGAGGAGATGCACTGCAGTACTTAATGCAGCTGGTGGCCACACCAGATACTGACTGTTACTTTCGATTTTGACCTCCCCTTTGTTCAGGGACACATTATTCCATTTCTGTTAGTCACATGTCTGTGGAACCTGCAAACCCAATGATCAGTGTATGTCTCAGTTGTTGAATCTTGTTATGTTCATACAAATATTTACACGTTAAGTTTGCTGAAAATAAGCACAGTTGACAGTGAGAGGACGTTTCTTTTTTTGCTGAGTTTATGAATAAGGCTTAAAATTACTTCTAAATATAATATAATCAATTCATAAAATTACTAACTATTAGATTACACCTCGTATATTTAGTTTGAGAGAAAATAGACATATTTTCTAAAGGTCTCTTGATCAAAACATCTGCCCCCATCGCTGTGAACGTCTCACAGAACTTGGCTTCCTGAACTTGTTAGGAACTTGCCTTTCATCTCATATTAATCATGTTCGTCTATGACAAACAGAAAGTGTTTTTTGTTTAAAATCCATACATTTTTTAGATTACTGGCTATAAATCGATCTCTGAATGTGCTACAGTGGCGAAACCATATTACAATGTAAGGATTCCAGGCATATGCTGTGATGTAGAGTTCAGCCAGGAGTTGATGGCCTTCACACAAGGCAGAAGAAACATACTCCTGTGAGAATTAGGGTTACCGCTCATTGCAAGCCATTTTGATCTATGATGACCACAAATCAATATATAAGTGAAATTTCGGTTGGAACCGGAACCATAACCACGCAGGTCCCCAAAACAGGGGACTTTACATCTAAGACATTTTAAAAAAGAGCCCTCAGACATTTCACCAGAATTTTGAGATGCACCCTGGCATGTTTTGATATTCCAGAAATCAAAACGAATTAAAGTTAATGTTGGACATCCTCCTCAGATGCCTGGCCTCAATTTTGTCTGGCATCTTGCTTTGTCAGCATGGCTTCCACTGTGCCCTTATGAGAGAACACAGTGGCATATCTGGTTGTGTAAGACTGTGAGAAGAGAAAAAGGAGTCTCTCTCTTTCCCCATGCCTACACTGAACAGCTCTGGTCTGAGCATGCAGACCTCTCCAGTGACCTAGTTGAATGCCATCTATACCTGACGGTGGACATAGTAAAGAGACCCTGATCCATTGAGGTTTTTTTATTTTCTTTTTTTGACAAATGTTAAGAGCTTGAGCTAACATACAGTTTGTATTGTTGTGCCTATTTTCTTACACTTATCTTATATTGTTATGATAATATGCATTTATTTATAAATTACAAAGGTTAAAATTACTAGGCGTAACAGAGATTGGGGTCTGATCATGAGTTTATGTTGCCGTAGAGATGCAGTTGTCTGTATTGCTGTTAAGCGCAGGTGTCTCAGCCCTGGTTGTGATGTCAGGCATCATGGAACTTCTCGCTGAAGAAACTCTCTCCACTTCATGTACACTGTCAGGGCTGCCAGATGGTTTCTCCTCAGTGGTCTTGGTTCTTTTTTCATCCGAAAGGGTATGTGATGGAGATGGCACACCAAGCAGCTGCCAGCCCAATAGAGATTCCTGGGGACCTTTGCTGTTCCTCAGGAATGATGGTGAGGAGCAGGATTGGCAGTTGTGAGGCCATGACCGTGAGGAGGTTGGAGTTGTAGTTGACTCTGGAAGAATCTGGGTTACTTTGGCATATGGCAGTGAGGATAGTGAGGACAGTGACCACGGGACAAGGAGACCAGTCTGAAATTCTCCTGATCTCCTCGATGGGAGTCTTTGATCTGCTGAGACTTTGAGGATCTGATGTCAGAGATCTGGCAGATTTTCAGTCCATAGATTTTTGTTATTGGCTGTGTCATAGTCAAGGTCTGGTGTGCAGGTTGTAGAGGCTTGATCTGGATCTTTCTTTTCCCGCTTCCTCTGGATAAGGCAGATCTGGTTGATTTGTAGGAGTTTGGTCAGCATTCTTGGTCCTTAGCATCTTTCCTTCTTTTTCCATGGTCAGGTTCTGGGGTCTTGAGGTCTGGTTGGGTGGCTTTTTTCTGTTTCATCTTCCTGAGGCAAATATAGACCTACCATGTGAAACAGACGATGTTGGTCTACTGTGGTTGTCATTTAGATTTCTATGTTCAGAGGAGTTTGATCCTGGTTGTTTTTCCCTTCTTGCCAGAGCCAACCCCACAGCAGGTCAGCAGTAGACTGGAAGACATGAATAAACTGGTCTTATTATTTCATTTTACCCCATCTTTTTCCTGATCAGTTTGCCCTTCAGGGGCAGTCGGGTCACTCTGGGATTGACCTATCTTAGTAGTGATGTTGGATCCCTGTTAAAGCCTGAGGACTTGTTTTGGGCACAGCTATTTTGTGTTGTCAGAAAATAGAAAGTGACAGCCCTTGTATTTTTGGATATTGAACTCAAATCTTACTGCTGGCAAAGTCATAAGAATCCCCCCCCCCCCCAAACATTTAGTATGCATGGAAAGGGTACACCTTGGTCATTGACAATGCATTTCCTTCTCCATACACATTGTTTGTAGCCATGCTGTAGCCACTGTAGCAGGATGAGCAATTCAGTGAACAACTATCCCAAAATGGAAATATCTGACATGAATAACAAGTAACAATATCGATCTCCTCAGTACCTAATGAATGAATGTTGACACCTACCAGAATAATTATCCTACAGTATAGGGTCCTCTAGCATATTGCTTGGTCTACTGCTGCATCGTTGTAGACATGACAGGTAAACTTGCATGCATATCATACAGGCTACAATTTTTTTGTGATGGCTAAATAATCTATTTTACTGACTGTTTAAGAATGATTAATAGCCAGAATAGTAGTGTTTCACTGTGAAGCTAATATTGCATTAGAGCTAATAATGTTTTATTTCTAATGAGTAGGCTTGCACTGGGATGAATTCATACAACTATCACACCCATGTATATTATTCAATTAGACCGATGTTGAAGATATGCTATTATATTCGTTGGTAAGTAATATTGAAAGGTGATATGATGCAAACTAGATTAGAAGGCCTAGGCTACTTCATCTTAATGTAAGCTACATCCATTGGTGACTGTCATGGTGGCTGGGAGGTTCACAAGTTCTTTACATCTGCAGGGTGTCATGTCCTTCCACCTGGTACAAGCAGACAAGGGGGAAGAAATTAACCTCACTACTCACATTTCAGTGCTGATTCAAGTTGCTGAAGGCACAACTACCTTTATTAATATGCAATCGTTTTGTCAACAGTGCTGTATATTTTTTGTCATGGTTAAGTTGCTTCCAGCTGGGTAGACAGACACGGCATGCAGCTAGCTAGCAAAACAGACTCATCAGCTGGCTAACAAGCCTAGATTGAACCGAACGCCGCTGGCTGTATTTCCTACGTTTTTCATCAGCCGATAAAATGTCTTGCCTCCAAAAGAATTGGGCAGGACTGTTTTTTCCTGCCAATGGAATGGAGTGAAATGCGATCAGTTGCCCACTTTAGTCCCTGAGAACAAATGGGGGAAAAAACGAATTTCCTACAAGTCTAACTGACTAGCAAGTTCACCAATTCATAATTTAAAAACGGTCTGGGTCTTCACAATTGACACATTGCTGATGCTACAATGAGTTAGTTTAGTTGTTCATCTCTAAAACAGCCAACAGGCAGGATGAGATCGCCTGCTAGCTAGCTATCATGTCCGACGTGTTAGCTAGTTAGTTTGCTTGGCAAAACGACAGTTACTCAACATTTGAATTCCAAATTTATATGAAAGCAATTTATTGAACATCATTTGGTAAATAAATGTTATACTTACATTTCAAACGTTATTCCTTATTGTTCTGGAAAATTCTATCCCAAGCGGGGACTTCTGTCAACCATTAATTCACCGCAAGGTGTTATGGGATAGCCTCTCCGGCAAAGGAGGATTGGGACACGGGTTTGGGACATGCCAATTTTGACGTCCTACAAATTCTGCCCCTTATTATTGCCAGCTGATGTCTCGTTAAACCGTATTGCGCTAAATTCACCCGTACAGCTGTTGCAACCATTAGTGTTCACCTCATTATCGCTTCCTAAAAGATGATGGACTTGTTCGACATTGCAGCCGACAGTGCAGGCAACTGCCGACTGACTGATCTATAAAGAACCTTGCATCACAAATAACTGGACATTATTATTGATATTATTATTTGTAGGTCAATCAGTCAGTCATAATTTACCCATGGTACATTATGGTTTTGATCCTCTCGAACACCGCCTATGTCGGTGTCCTACTTGCAACCAAAGTCTTTCAAGATATGTTCGCCCTCTAATTGGTATTGTCATCTCAACATATTGGTCCTTTTTCAACAGACTAAGGGCTTTTTATCTGTTTGACAAGCATTCCGTACAGTAGAAATAAAGTATTTTCTTGTTTATCGTGGCAAATCTACGATTGCAATTTACCCGACGCTTTGTTTGAATGAGAACTAATGTTGGTGTAACCTACTGATTGTTATTATTTATGTTATCCAAAAGTGTTCGGTATGGGCATCTCTTATCAAGCTCGGGGGTACAATAACCCTGGACTGTCCATATTTGAGATGTGTAACTACATCAAGTCAATCGGGGATTGAGTTATTTGTGCCAGAAAGGCGTGGGCCAGGATCAAACCCACACTGATACAGTAGGCCTATATGTGCGTGCTGGCCTTAACCGCTAGACAACCCAATTAAACTCCATTCAAACCCTTAGGATCCACTAGATACTTTTATGTTGTGAAGACCAATGTTTATCTTGTGTTATTAAGCTATATAAAATTACGGTTGTCGATGTGTATGGCTGCATTTCAGATACATTTTTGTACATTTGAATATTGCAGTAATAGGACCTAGGCCTAGCATTTGAGCAAGTGAGAGAGAAAATGATTTTGATTGCAAGCCTTGATCCCAACGAGCGACAAAAGAGTGATCAAGTTAAGATCCGACATCTGTAGGTCTCCATAGAAACCAATGATGCATTACAGGCAATAACTTTATGACATCACATTGTGATGCGTTGGGTTCCGTACACACTAGTGATGCAGTAAACATCACAATAGGCTTATTTTTCAGCCTAGCATTGATAAAATTGAGAAATCCGATCATGCATTAGATTTCCATTGAGTTTTCTATTGTTAATGTCTGTAGACCCAGACCATGAGTTCACATGATCTCCCAGATTGAGGCTGAAAAAGAGCAGCCTGCATGGCGAGAGTGTTTCAGTGGGCTCAGTCGTACGACTTCATGACGTAATCGTAACTCCATCACTCACACCATGCTTTGCTTTCTGTGGGGGAGTAAAAAGAGTGACACTATCCTTCTCTCTCTGTTGGTTCCATAAAAAGCAGCTCTGGGAGACTTGACCTTTAGAAAATACAGAGTTGGAAATGACAATGAAAAAAGTTATAAAGGCTGGGTAATGATTTTTCATCACTTGATGTTAACAATGACCACGAGGGGAGAGAAAAGGGGATGATAAGAGAAGACAAGAGAGGAGAGTAGAGACTGCTTCAGGAGTGAAAGACATATCTCTAATTATATCAGCTTGTTACATGCCTCAGTTTAGCTTAGTTGGTCAGATAGCTGTTAGCCTGCACACCATTGCAAGTTATGTTAGAAAATAGAAGTGACAGATGAAATTATGTTGCTCAATGTAACGAGTTACATCATGTACATACACATAGCGGTTGTGACAGCTAATGAGATCTGATATGTTTTGGGTAAATGAGGGTGGGTTCAAAGAAAGTGAAACCAAATCAGGGGCAATAGAATCTAAGATGAAGCACAGTTGTGGCCTAATTCCATGACTGCAAACGTGTAACCCACAGAGCACACAGAATACCAATGTTATGAAGCACCATAACTCATTTAATGTTTGGCAGGACACAGCAGACATCTCACCAGCTCTGTATTTTTGCTGTGTCATTTTGGTTTTGTGCCTCTGGAGCTCTGAGAGTTTTCTTGGGCTGGTGTCAGAGGCTCTCCATCACACGGCTCAGTGTCTTAGTGTTTACCCACGGATGCCCAGTGGTGCAGACAGACAGACAGACAGACAGACAGACAGGCCCAGGGGGTGAGTGAGGCGTCTCCCCTCTCCTCCCCGGCTGACTCGAAGCCCCAGGACAGGGCTGTCAGACTGAAGGAGACAGGAAGTTGCTGTGACAGGCCTGCCTCCTGCTATCACTAGACAGAGGACTCCACAGGACCCACAGGGAGGTTGGGGCTGACACAGCAGACTGGACTGTGGGGAGCCTGCTGCCCTTTTCAGATGGCCTTGAATCATTTTGCATACAAAGGAAAACCAGGAACACCATTGGTATTATCATTGTACTGTACCGTTTTCTTACTGAGAAGCATGGGCATACACAAACAGAAACAACACTGTTTCTTGTGATTCCTTGTCACGACTCAGCAAGGATAAAAAAAAACATTTTATGAAGACGATGTGAAAATACAATCAGACACCCATTTGGAGCTTGCAGCCCTGTGGTCGGAGGCCTAGTTCCTCTTTCCCTTGTTATTGTTTCTATCCTGATCCCTCGCTGTCCTCAGCTGCTCAGAGCCTAAGTACTGTGCTGCTAATAGCACCACTGCCTGTGTGTGATCAGTGCTCACAGCACAAGCCAGATAATATTTACATTATTCCCAATTTAGACCAGGCGTAAAAACCTCATCCAATTAGCCCAATCCCTGCCTGTAGCTTCTCATTATGCTTAAATCCCCAGACACTTTTTTTCAGAGTAGGGGGTCAATATATGGATGTGGTGAGAGGAGAGAGCGAGGTCAACACTTTTACAGGGCTGTGTTGAAGTCTCCAATGTATATCAATCTGCTGTCTGCTCACATGTGTGTACATGTCACTTTATGATGTCGATATTCCATCGCTAATCCATTAGTGACTGTGTTTACAGATTGAGTTTTATGTTGACAGTGGAAGAAGATGTCTTGTCAGTCTGTATACGTGATGTGTTCAGGAAGGGAGCCCACCATAAAAGGTGATGTAACCTGAATTACTCTGAGCAATGAACACACTGGCATTCCTCAGGTTATTCTGGGTTCCTGCATTTCTCTTTCCTGTCTCCTGTGTATCACACTTGTGTGCTGTCCCCTCCTCTGGCTCTAGCAGCACTTTGCTTTATTACAATGGTGCTGATGAGGTGGGAAATGTGATTGCATTGTATCCCAAACAAGATTAACTTAGGGAATTGACAGTTGGCATTTGCAAAGCAATTGGTGGGTGTTGAGTGATTAATACAGTACACTGTGGTACTGTGTGAATATTGTATGTTTTGATTTCTCAACTCATCCACACTGGTCAGGTAATTTATGGGTCTGCAACAGTAAAAGCATTAGCTTTATGTTGAATGGGCCGGCTCTAGCATTTTGGGGGCCCTGTGCGAGATTTGGTTGGGTGGCCCAACACCTCGCAGAAAAACATTTTAGTGGCCCCCCCGATTGACGGTGGAGATCTGCCTACGGTGGGGATCTGCCCAATGATGTCTCTCTACCAGAGGAACTCAATGCATTGTATGCATGATTCAACAATAACAACACCATGCCATGCGTGAGAGCCCCCACCAAGCCAGAGGACTGAGTGATCTCGCTCTCAGAGGCCGACATGAGTAAGGTCTTTAATTAGGTCAACACTCGCAAGGCAGCAGGGCTGGATGGTATACAGGTCCGCGTTCTCAGAGAATGCGCAGAACAGCTGGCAGGCATATTCACAGTCATTTTGAACCTCTATTTGTCCGGGTCTGTAATCCCCACGTCTTTAGCTGACCACAATCATTCCTGTTCCCGAGAACTCTAAGGCTTTATGCCACTATAACTAGCGCCCTGTAGCACACATCTGTAATCATGAAGTGCTCTGAAAGGCTGGCTATGATACCCATCAACTCCATCATACCAGACACCCTAGACCCACTCCAATTTGCCACCCCAACAGATCCATATACAATCTCAATTGCACTCCACACTGCCCTCACCCACCTAGATAAGAGGAATACCTACAGTTGAAGTCGGAAGTTTACATACACCTTAGCCAAATAGTAGTAAAAAGTCCCAGTCTTAGGTCAGTTAGGATCACCACTTTATTTTAAGACTGTGAAATGTCAGAATAATAGTGGAGAGTGATTTATTTCAGCTTTTATTTCTTTCATCACATTCCCAGTGGGTCAGAAGTTTACATACACTCAATTAGTATTTGGTAGCATTGCCTTTAAATTGTTTAGCTTGGGTCAAACATTTCAGGTAGCCTTCCACAAGCTTCCCACAATAAGTTGGGTGAATTTTGGCCCATTCCTCCATACAGAGCTGGTGTAACTGAATCAGGTTTGTAGGGCTCCTTGCTCGCACATTCTTTTTCAGTTCTGCCCACAAATTTTCTATAGGATTGAGGTCAGGGCTTTGTGATGGCCACTCCAATACCTTGACTTTGTTGTCCTTGCCACAACTTTGGAAATATGCTTGGGGTCATTGTCCATTTGGAAGACCCATTTGTGACCAAGCCTTAACTTCCTGACTGATATCTTGAGATGTTGCTTCAATATATCCACATAATTTTCCTCCCTCATGATGCCATCTATTTTGTGAAGTGCACCAGTCCCTCCTTCAGCAAAGCACTCCCACAACATGATGCTGCCACCCCCTTGCTTCACGGTTGGGATGGTGTTCTTTGGCTTGCAAGCCTCCCCCTTTTTCCTCCTAACATGATAATGGTCATTATGGCCAGGTTATGTCGATATAGGACTCATTTTACTTTGGATATAGATACTTTTGTACCTGTTTCCTCCAGCATCTTCACAAGTTCCTTTGCTGTTGTTCTGGGATTGATTTGCACTTTTCGCACCAAAGTACGTTCATCTCTAGGAGACAGAACGCGTCTCTTTCCTGAGCAGTTTGGCGGCTGCGTGGTCCCATGGTGTTTATACTTGCGCACTATTGTTTGTACAGATGAACGTGGTACCTTCAGGCTTTTGGAAATTGCTCCCAAGGATGAACCAGACTTGTGAAGGTCTACAATTTTTTTCTGTGGACTTGGCTGATTTCTTCTGATTTTCCCATGATGTCAACCAAGAGGCATTGAGTCTGAAGGTAGGCCTTGAAATACATCTGCAGGTACACCTCCAATTGACTCAAATTATGTCAATTAGCCTATCAGAAGCTGCTAAAGCCATGACATCATTTTCTGGAATTTTCCAAGCTGTTTAAAGGCACAGTCAACTTAGTGTATGTAAACTTTTGACCCACTGGAATTGTGATACAGTGAATTATAAGTGAAATAATCTGTCTGTAAACTGTTGGAAAAATGACTTGTGTCATGCATAAAGTAGATGTCCTAACCGACTTGCCAAAACTATAGTTTGTTAACAAGAAATTTGTGGAGTGGTAGAAAAAAGTGTTTTAATGACTCCAACCTAAGTGTATGTAAACTTCCGACTTCAACTGTATGTGAGAAGGCTGTTCATTGACTACAGCTTAGCATTCAACACCATTGTCCCCTCCAAGCACATCACCAAGCTTAGGACCCTGGGATTGAACACCTCCCTCTGCAACTGGTTCCTGGACTTTCTGACGGATCGACCCCAGGTGGTGAGGGTAGGCAACATTACCTCTGCAAAGCTGATCCTCAACACGGGGACTCCACAGGGGTGTATGCTTAGTGCCAGGACAACAATCTCTCCTCAATGTCAGTAAAACAAAAGAGCTGATCATGGAGTACAGGAAACGGAGGGGTGAGCACGCCCCCATCCACATCAACTGGGCTGCAGTGGAGCCGAGAGCTACAGGTTCCCCAGTGTTCAAATCACCAAGAACTTAAAACGATCCACACACTCCCGCACAGGCGTGAAGAAGGCGTGACCTCTTCCCCCTCAGGAGGTTGAAAATGTTTGGCATAGGCCCTCAAATCCTCAAAGTACAGCTGCACCAATGAGAGCATCTTGACTGGCTGTAGCACTGTTTGGTATGGCAACAGCACTGCCCTCGATCGTATGGTGCTACAGAGGGTGGTGCGGACAGCCCAGTACATCACTTGGGCCGAGCTCCATGCCATCCAGGACCTCTATCAGACAGTGTGAAAGGAAGGCCTGTGAAATTTGTTAAAGACCCCAGAAACCCAAGCCATAGAGTATTCCCTCTGGTTCCACACAACAAGCTCTACCGGTGCATCAAGTCTGACACCAACAGGCTCCTGAACAGCTTCTATCCCCAAGCCACAAGACTGCTAAATAGATTAACAAAATGGCTACACTGGTTATCTGAGTTGACTGTTGTATTTTATTTTTGCACTCTCTATGCACACTCACAAGACTCTACACACTCAAACACACTGATACTCCAACACACACACACACACCCACCCACCCACCCACCCACACACACACACACACACACACACACACACTTTATTTGCTCTCACACAACATGCACACACATTTATAATAACTCTACACACACACTCACATATAATCATCAAATACGCTGCTGCTACTCTGTTTACCCCTATTCATATCTACCTCTATCACTCCAGTATCCCTGCACATTGTAAATATGCTGTTCGAACTGACCCTGTATATACAGTGCCTTCGGAAAGAATTCAAACCCCTTCACTTTTTCCACATTTTGTTAGGTTACAGCCTTATTCTGAAATTGATTAAATTGGTTTTTCCCCTCATCAATCTACACACAAAATTGCATAAAGACAAAGCAAAAACAGGTTTTTAGAAATGGTTGCTGCTACAAGCTTGGCACACCTGTATTTGGGGAGTTTCTCCCATTCTTCTCTGCAGATCCTCTCAAGCTCTGTCAGGTTGGATGTGGAGCGTTGCTGCATAGCTATTTTCAAGTCTCTCCAGAGATGTTCGATTGGGTTCAAGTCCAGGCTCTGGCTGGACCACTCAAGGACATTGAGATTTCTGCGTTGTCTTGGCTGTGTGCTTAGGGTCATTGTCCTGTTGGAAGGTGAACCTTACTGCACATGCAGGGCATCATTAAGTGATAATACATCATTCACAAGTGGTAATATTGTCACTCATCAGACTATTTTAATCTTGTCTTTACATATACTAAATAATATATGTGGGAAATGTGTTATGATTTAGAATGGACCATTTTCATGCACCTGTCGGAATAGGTGAGCTTTTCCCATGGTTCCTTTTCATACCAGCCAGGTAGGCTATACTCCTGTTGTAAATTGAAGCAATGTGCTTAATATTTGGAAAGTTGTGAAATAAACATAGTAGGCCTAGCCTATAGAAAGCTGATTGGATCCTCTTTTTAAAAGAGGCCATAAAAACAGTTTTATCACGCCTATAGAAATGTTGCGCAACATGAGCTCATGGGCACTCATGAAGTCTTTGATTCAATTTTTAATTACATTTGCATTGATGTCAGTGTGATTAGAGAGAGTGCTGAGTACCAGAACATTAGCAACTGGCAGTTAGCAAGTTTGGTACTCGACTAATGACCATAAGCACCATCAGAGAGCAGTTTTGGAGAAGCCTAGTTACCGTGACTAAAAGGTCACATATTACCGTCACCATAACAGCCCTACCCTAAACCTTAAGTAAACCTCTCTCTGAACAGAGTACCCACCACATTTCTGAACAATAAAAATGCCCAAATAAAAAGGTAGTAAACCCAAAATGGCTTTGTAAAAAAAAGTATACCAGTGACTGAGCCTACGAGTGACTAGAGAAGGCCAGCCAATCCTGGTATACAAAGTGCAGTGGTGCGTAAGGGTTTTGCAGTTTAAAATAAATCTCAGAGTGCCATGGTAAAGGGTGTCAATTGATCTCAAACACTGAGCGGAAGCATTCATATATAAAATATCCCCATAGTCTAATAAAGGCATAAATGTAGCTGATACTAGCCTCCTTCTGGCTTCAAAAGAAAAACAGGCCTTATTCCTAAAATAAAATCCCAATTTCAGCTTCAATTTTTTTGTAAGTTGTTGAATATGCAATATAAAAGAGAGGCCGTCATCAATTAAAATATATTTATATGAGGTTACAGTCTCAATCTCAATGCCCTGACAGGTAATAATAGGTGAAAAGTTCAGAGGTCTATTTCTTGCTTTAGAAAACACCATTAGTTTAGTTTAGTCAGTATTGAGGATAAGCTTCATTTGACATGTTGAACAGTATAAAAAGCATTTAGCAAGTTCTGGAAAGCTTTTGTAAGAGACGAGGCACAACAGTAAATAACAGTATCATCAGCATAAAAATGAAGTTGCGCATTTTGGACATTTTTGTAAAGGCCTGACTGGTGGAGTTCTGCAGATATGGTGGTCCTTCTGGAAGGTTCTCCCATCCCCACAGAGGAATTCTAGAGCTCTGTCAGAGTGACAATCAGATTCTTTGTCACCTCCCTGACCAAGGCCTTTCTTCCATGATTACTCAGTTTGGCTGGGCGGCCAGCTCTAGGAAGTGTCTTGTTGGTTCCAAACTTCTTCCATTTAAGAATGATGGAGGCCACTGTGTTCTTGGGGACCTTCAATTTTGCAGACATTCTTTGGTACCCTTCCTCAGATCTGTACCTCGACAAAATCCTGTCTCGGCGCTCTACGGACAATTCCTTCTACCTCATGCCTTGGTTTTTGCTCTGACATGCACTGTCAACTGTGGGACCTTATATAGACAGGTGTGTGCCTTTCCAAATCATGTCCAGTCAATTTAATTTACCACAGGTGGACTCCAATCAAGTTGTAGTGTAACGGCTGTCTTAGAGAGGGGACCAAAGCACAGCGTGTTGAGTGCTCATGATGAATATTTATTTTAACTCAGAACACTAAAGAAAATAACAAAGGGAAACCGAAAGCACACATTTCTGTCATGTACAGAAAACTAAACAGAAGACAACTACCCACAAACACAGGTGGGAAAAAAAACTACTTAAGTATGATCGCCAATTAGAGACAACGAGGACCAGCTGCCTCTAATTGGAGATCATCCCCAAAAAACAACATAGAAATAGAAAACTAGATCCTAAACATAGATATACAAACATAGAAAAACAAAAACACCCCCTGTCACGCCCTGACCTACTCTACCATAGAAAATAACATCTTACTATGGTCAGGACGTGACATGTAGAAACATCTCAAGGTTGATCAATGGAAACAGGATGCACCTGAGCTCAATTTCGAGTCTCATAGCAAAGGGTCTTCATGTAAATAACGTATTTCAGTTTTTTATTTTTAATACATTTGAAAAGAAAATAATTTTTTTGCTTTGTAATTATGGGTTATAGTGTGTAGATTGACGAGGAAACATTTTATTTAATTCATTTTAGAACAAGGCTGTAACGTAACAAAATGTGGAAAAAGGGAAGGGGTCTGAATACTTTCCGAATGCACTGTAGCTTGCCTACTTCTCGTGTTCTTGGTCGGGATTCGGCCATGATAACTACAAGTTTAGATGGCTGGCTAGACTAATTTACCAATCTAAAGGTTGTTAGCTGACATGGCTAATTGATTGACTGTCAGTGACTGACATAACATGAGAAAATGCACAACTGCTGATGCAAAACCACATTTCTAAATTGCACCCGGTTTATTCTACTATTCTTACTCTCAACAGTAAGTTGATACCCCAACTGAGTTCCTAAAACTTGTTGTTTCATGAATAAAACAAAGGAGAGAATGTATGATATGTTTTACAGGATCAATCATGCAATTATATTTCACCGTATAGCATTAGTAAGAAATGTTGCACATGCATGCTCTGTCTACATTATGCTAAAAGTGTCTGCTTCTGAGTGGTACCAAGGAAACCAAGTCTTCAAGAGGATATGAAAAGCCAAAAATTCACAGCCCCAAAACCTGAGATTACAGTACAGGCTGAGTTTTTCCTGTCATTTCTTGTTCCTATGGTTCAGTGTTACCCCTTTCTGGCCATCACATTGTTTGTTGCAGCTTTGGGCAGTGTTGATCTTGCAGACCTGTTTGACCAGAGTTTCTGACAGATATGTTCTGTTGTTCTCTGTGCCAGCGGAGACCGAGCATGCTCAGAGGGTCCCAGGAATGGACGTAGCCCAGCAGATGAAACTGAGAGAGCGACAGCGCTTCTTTGAGGAGGTCTTTCAGCACGATGTGGATGTCTACCTGTCCTCTGCCCACTTGCAGATTCATGACTATAAGAGACGTGAGTGCAGTCAACATCACACATGTCTATACCCAAGCTCTACATTTACCTTAGCCATTACCCTAACCCTAGATTCATGTCCACACCCTGGCTAAACCCCAACACTAACACTAGATTCATGTCCAAACCATAGCTCAACCCAAACCCTATCCATAACCTTATATCCAAGTCCGCACAATTCAAGTACTCGCTCTCTATCACTCGCCATATTACACTGAACAAAAATAAATAAGTATCCCAGAAATGTTCCATACGCACAAAAAGCTTATTTCTCTCAAATTCTGTGCACAAATTGTTAACATCCCTGTTAGTGAGCATTTCTCTTTAGCCAAGATAATCCATCCTTACCTGACAGGTGTGGCCTAAAAAGAAGCTGATTAAAGAGCATGATAATTACACAGGTGCACCTTGTGCTGGGGACAATAAAAGGCCACTCTAAAATGTGCATCTTTGTTACACAACACAATGCTGCAGCTGTCTCAAGTTTTGAGGGAGTGTGCAATTGGCATACAGATGCAAGATAATTTAATGTTTATTTCTCTACCATAATCTGCCTCCAATGTTGTTTTAGAGAATTTGGCAGTACGTCCAACCGGCCTCACAACTGCATGTAACCACGCCAGCTCAGGACCTCCACATCTGTCTTCTTCACCTGCGTGATCGTCTGAGGGGAGGGGGGTGGTATTTCTGTCTGTAATAAAGCCATTTTGTCTGGCAAAACTCATTCTGATTCGCTGGGCCTGTACACCTGCCCAGCCATGTGAAATCCATAGATTGGGGCCTTATCAATTTCAATTGACTGATCTGCTTATATGAACTGTAATTCAGTAAAATCTTTGTTGCATGTTGCATTTATATATTTTTTCAATACACACACGTGAACGTTTCTAAATGTTGCTAAACATTTCCTTTGAAATGTGAAGCTGACATTATATGCCTCTAATCAACCTCATGGTTGTCTCCTGGGTTGTTGTTAGCTCCCATTGGCAGTGTCTCGTCCATGGAGGTTAATGTGGACATGCTGGAGCAGATGGACCTCATGGACATCTCTGACCAGGAAGCACTGGATGTCTTCCTCGGCTCTGGAGGGGATGAGGGGCTGCTGGCCTCCCCTCTGCCAGGTAAAGGTGAGTGGAAGGGAGACGCCAGTCTGAGGATGTCCTATGTTGATAATGTAGTATTTGGCAGAGAGTCGAGGCTTTTACCCTCCCTATACTAGCTGGCAACACTAACTGCAATACTGAGTGCAGCACTGAGAATCTTTTGTCTAATATCCCCTTCATTTCACCTACAGTAGTTCATGGCAACAACAACAACGATAAGGTAATCAACCAGGGACGCTCTCTCCTCTACACTGACGGTTGTGATGGGAAGTTCCGAATGTCCTCCACCTCCTCCACTAACAGCCAGAACACCAATGAGGACAGACGGGACACCCAAGTCGTCCAATCAGATGATGAAGATGTGCATGCCGACACAGTCTTGCTGATGGGATCACCCCCAGGGAAAGATGAGAAGGATCAGTCTATCCTCTCTTCTTAGGCGCCTTCCTTCACTTTCAATATTCAGTAACATTTTGGACTTACTGATTCTTACAAGTATCACTTAAACTGGACATTCACACACAGATGTCTTCCATCGACTGGCAAGGCAACTGACACTTTCCACAGCCTTTTCTTTACTCTTCATTTTGTTTTGCCTGAACTGTACATTAAAAGCCAAATCTTCTCCAAGCTTGCTTATCTCCATTTATACTTCTGGCATGTAGACGACAGGACATTTCTTTTTATTTCCTCATTTAGCATCCTATTACGATCTGGCAATGTGTGGTACTCTTTTGGGAAGGACATTTTTGTGTGTAAGCATGCTTTACTATACTACAGATCAGAACAACTGAGTGTTAGTAAAAAGTACGATTCTGTATTAACCAGGTTGAAATAAAGGTTGAATAATTTATAAAATAAAGATGTATAGAATTAATATTTTTTTTAATGTAAGATGTAAATAAAGACAGGTTAACCTTTTTTTTCTTTAGAGAGAAACATATAAACTTTGCACAACTTTGCCATGCTTTGTAAATCTGGCCCTTAGTTCCCATATTCCCTAAAATGTTCAACCAACCCAAAACACCTGCCACAAATAAGGACATATTGTACATAGTGCTTAGTGGTGCTTTAATTTGTTTTATCTTTCTCTTAGTCTCCTGTTATTCTCTGACATAAGGTTTATTTATTTTAACTATAAATAGGAATAAAAAAATAACATTTGTTTCCCTGCAAACAACTATTTTTGTTCCTTTTTTGAGTGTGTGTGGAGGCATTTGTAATGAACACGAGGGGAGACAGAGAACTGGTTTCAAGCACAGGGCGCTGCAGGTGTTTATTGCAAAGGACCACAGGAGGAGGAGGCTAGCTGGGTCCGGTGCAGGCGGAAGGTCATACACAGGGGGTCTAAAAAGGCAACAGTACAGGCAAGGAAAAAGCTAGTCTGGGAGATCAGGCAATAGGAAGATAACAGGAAACCTGATAGGCTAAAGTACCGGCAGGGAATAGGCAAAAAGCATCATTAGTGAGACATAACATCACAGGAAACCCAGCACTCCAAAAGACGTGTGTCACAAATCAAACAATACCTCACAGTGATGGGGTGCAAAGCACTGAACTAAATAGTGTGTGATAATGACATACAGGTGTGTGAACAGGTGATCAGAATTCAGGTGATTGGGATCTGGAGAGTGAGCTGCGTTCAGGGGATCTATGTGTTTGAGAGTGTGAGCTGGAAGTGAGCTGCATTCAGGGGATCTACGTGTTTGAGGGTGTGAGTTGGAAGCAGACGTTACAGTATTGTGTGAAAATGTTGTGCAAAAGTATTTTTACTGTTTGTTCCAGTGGCTCCCCTGTGAATCTAGACACTTTGGCAGGCAAAGTAATTTATGAACCCTGCTACTGGGCTTGCTTGTAGGCTAGATGTGCACTGTTCACAGGTCATCCTACCACCAGGACCTGTTAGACTTAATACTTCTACCTCTTTTTATTTTAAGCATTCTTTTTCACACAAAACATTAATTAATGCAAATGTGCATATACAAAACAAACTCATTGAATGTGAGACCGCTTGACATGCTAGTTTAATTGTTCACCACACATGCATTACCTTAGGCAGATTTTATCTGAAAAATGTATGTATAAGAAGGAATGCAGTTCAACTTCTTTCACCACACTACCACACTGAACTGACATGAGCACACATCCATCCCCAAACACATTATCTCCAAAACAGAAACTTTTCAAGAAATAAAAGAAAATACTATATTTTCCCATTAACAAACAAATAGAATTATGAAACTTCAGAAAATATTCTTGGTCCATGAGTCATGAAATGTTCAGAGTATATTGAGTGGAATTCATTTACTGCTTTCAATGAATGCAAAAATATACACTACCGTTCAAAAGTTTGGGGTCACTTAGAAATGTCCTTGTTTTTGAAAGAAAAGCACATTTTTTTTGTCCATTAAAATAAAACATCAAACTGAACAGAAATACAGTGTATACATTGTTAATGTTGTAAATGACTATTGTAGCTGGAAACACCAGTCTCAATGTCAACAATGAAGAGGCGACTCCGGGATGCTGGTCATTTAGGCAGAGTTGCAAAGAAAAAGCCATATCTCAGAATGGCCAATAAAAAGAAAAGATTAAGATGGGAAAAAGAACACAGACCCTGGACAGAGGAACGCTGCCTTGAAGGCTAGCATCCCGGAGTCGCCTCTTCACTGTTGACGTTGAGACTTGTGACTTGCTGGTACTATTTAATGAAGCTGCCAGTTGAGGACTTGTGAGGCGTCTGTTTCTCAAATTAGACACTCTAATGTACTTGTCCTCTTGCTCAGTTGTGCACCGGGGCCTCCCACTCCTCTTTCTATTCTGGTTAGAGGTAGTTTGCGCTGAGAACATCCCTGGTCATCCCTACTGCCTCTGATCTGGTGGATTCACTAAACAAATGATTTGTTTGTAAATGATGTCTGAGTGTTAGAGTGTGCCCCTGGCTATCCGTCAATAAAAAAAGAAAAGAACATTGTCCCGGCTGGTTTGCTTAAAATAAGGAATTTGAAAAGGTTATTACTTTTACTTTTGATAGTTAAGTATACTTCAAACCAAATACTTTTAGACATTTACTCAAGTAGTATTTTACTGGGTTACTTTGTTATTTTACTAGGTGACTTTCACTTTTACTTGAGTCATTTTCTATTAAGGTATCTTTACTTTTACTCAAATATGACAATTGAGTACTTTTTCCACCACTGCCAAGAAGATTCAAGGATGTATTTGCTGCAAAAGGTGCTTCAACAAAGTACTGAGTAGAGGCTCTGAAAACATATGTAAATGTGATATTTCAGTTTTTTTGTTTTTGCAAAAATGTATTTAAAGATATTTTTGCTTTGTCATTATGGGGCATTGTGTGTAGATTGATGAGGGGAAAAAAACGATTTAACCCATTTTAGAATAAGGCTGTAATGTAACAAAATGTGGAAAAAGTCAAGGGGTCTGAATACTTTCCAAATGCACTGTGTGTGTACCGTATATATATGTATATATATACAGTTGAAGTCGGAAATGTACATACACCTTAGCCAAATACATTTAAACTCAGTTTTTCACAATTCCAGACATTTAATCAGAGTAAAAATTCCCTGTCTTAGGTAGAGCAAATTATTTATTATTTATTTCAGCTTTTATTTCCTTCATAACATTCCCAGTGGGTCAGAAGTTTACACTCAATTAGTATTTGGTAGCATTGCCTTTAAATTGTTTAACTTGGGTCAAATGTTTCGGGTAGCCTTCCACAAGCTTCCCACAATAAGTTGGGTGAATTTTAGCCCATTCCTCCTGACAGAGCTGGTGTAACTGAGTCAGATTTGTAGGCCTCCTAGCTCGCACGCGCTTTTTCAGTTCTGCCCACACATTTTCTATAGGATTGAGATCAGGTCTTTGTGATGGCCACTCCAATACCTTGACTTTGTTGTCCTTAAGCAATTTTGCCACAACTTTGGAAGTATGCTTCGGGTCATTGTCCATTTGGAAGACCCATTTGTCACCAAGCTTTAATTTCCTGACTGATGTCTTGAGATGTTGCTTCAATATATCCAGATAATTTTCCTGCCTCATGATGCCATCTATTTTGTGAAGTGCACCAGTCCCTCCTGCAGCAAAGCACCCCTACAACATCATGCTGCCACCCCTGTGCTTCACGGTTGGGATGGTGTTCTTCAGCTTGCAAGCATCCCCCTTTTTCCACCAAACATAACGATGGTCATTATGGCCAAACAGTTCTATTTTTCTTTCGTCAGACCAGAGGATATTTCTCCAAGAAGTACAATTTTGTCCCCTTGTGCAGTTGCAAACCGTAGTCCTTTTTTATGGTAGTTTGGTTTTGGAGCAATGGCTTCTTTCTTGCTGAGCGGCCTTTCAGGTTATGTAGATATAGGACTCGTTTTACTTTGGATATAGATACTTTTATACCCGTTTCCTCCAGCATCTTCACAAGGTCCTTTGCTGTTGTTCATGGTTTGATTTGCACTTCTCGCACCAAAGTACGTTCATCTCTAGGAGACAGAACGCATCTCCTTCCTGAGCATTATGATGGCTGCATGGTCCCATGGTGTTTATACTTGTATACTATTTTTGATCCAAGGATGAACCAGACTTGTGGTCTACATTTTTTACTGATGTCTTGGCTGATTTCTTTTGATTTTACCATATCAAGCAATTTAAGTGAAATAATCTGTCTAAACAATTGTTGGAAAAATGACTTGTCATGCACAAAATAGATGTCCTATCCAACTTGCCAAAACTATAGTTTGTTAACAAGAAATTTGTGGAGTGGTTGAAAAATGTTTTAATGACTCCAACCTAAGTGAATGTAAACTAACTTCAACTGTATATAAACATGTAAAAGAGTTGGTTTCATGAGCTGAAATAAAATCTCAAATGTTTCATACACAATCTCTCAGATGTTGTGCAGAAATGTGTTTACATCCCTTTTAATGAGCATTTCTCCTTTGCAAAGATAAGCCATCCACCTGACAGGTGTGGCATCTCAATAAGCTGATTAAACTGCATGAACAGTACACAGGTGCACCTTGTGCCGGGGACAATGATTTTCCACTCTAAAATGTGCAGTTGTGTCACAAATGCCACAGACATCTCAAGTTTGAGGGGGCATGCAATTGGCATGCTGACTGCTGGAATGTCCACCAGAGCATTGAATGTGAATTTCTCTACCATAAACTGCCTCCATCATTTTAGAAAGTTTTGCACTACGTCAAACCGGCCTCACAACCGCAGACCACGTGTATGGCATTGTGTGGGTATGCGGCTTGCTGACGGGTTTATGGTATAGGCAGACAAACTATGGGCAACAAACATTGCATTTTACTGAAGGCAATTTGAATGCACAGAGATACCTTGAGATCCTGATGCCCATTGTCATGCTATTCATCCGCCGTCATCACTTCATGTTTCAGCATGATAATGCACGGCCCCGTGTCGCAAGGATCTGTACACAATTCCTGAAAGCTGAAAATGTCCCAGTTGTTCCATTACCCGCATACTGACCAGACATGTCACCCATTGAACATGCTTGGGATGCTCTGGATTGACGTGTATGACAATGTGGCCCGCCAATATCCAGAAACTTCGCACAGCCATTGAAGAGTAGAACATTCCACAGACCACAATCAGCCTGATCAACTCTGTGAAGGACATGTCACACTGCACCAGGAAAATGGTTGTCACAGCAGATACTGACTGGTTCTGATCCATTTTAAGGGTTAATTCTACAACAGTAGTTGGAACAGCATATCAAAATATGTCAATTAAAGATTAATGTTGAGTCTACCATTTGTAGATTACGCTGAATCAGGCCACAAGCAACTTCTCATGTAGTTTATTATTACTGGATTAGTAACTATACAAGTTTCCCACAGTTGCAATTACATGTTCAGTACAGAGAGAGAAAAAAAAAGATTTGCTTTTGTACAACTAACCAATGTTCATAATTTGAACATGTGGGAAAATCACCCTTTAAGGGCCATGTGTACATATTTGGCCAGTCAGACATGCCAACTCAGTTTATTTACAAGAAATAATAGAAAATAATTTAAGTACATCGCCTTGGTCCAATCTAAGTAAACATTTTCTAAAGAATTATGCCTGAAGATTATTTTATTTTTTTACAAGGCAAAATCAAAAATGTTTAATATGTACAGATATTGCACTACATTACCATGAATGACAATGGATTCTGAACACAAACTATGTACACAATTGCAATTCCTGCTCAAATAGTGAAGTTCCGTACACAACTTTGACAAGGCACAAATGAGAAATGAAAAGAAACTGCAACTTAAAATCTTAACTGCCATTTTGGATTGAAGGGCTCCAGGGCCAACAACGTCTTTCAAGAGGAAGGGAACAATCATAGAACACTTCAGTATCAACTCACAAATACCAGTAAAAGATAAAACAAAAATAGACTGATGCCAAGTGATGGTAGTAGGAAAGCATCTAGGAAACTAAAACGCAAATAAAAGCTAACATTACAGTAAGAGGTAGGTAACTGCACACCTGTTCACACCCTTGCACTGTCTACTTTGGGCATGGGGCGCTGGTTGGCCCTCCCAGCTCGTCTCCCACGATTGTCCCCTCGGAATCCTCTGCCCCTCAGGAATCGGCCTGGAACGCCAAACGTCTCCACATTCAGCTTGCGCTCCTCTGCCCAGGTGGTCCTACTGAGAGACAGGGTGGGACAGAATCAGACAGCCTGTTCATTCACTACCATTTCACATTTTTAATAAGGTACATATTTTTTACCTAGACGTCATCTCAGATGAGACATTGTCAAAGAAGCACTTTGTTTTGTCATAATAGAACTTCTCCACAGGAGGATCCTCCACTGTGCCCTCAGTGTTCTGGCCCTCACTATCCCCAGACTCCACCTTCTCCTCTGGGTCTGAATGAGAACAACAAAGGGTCACATTCTTATACAGGGATTAAAAGAGAAAGGCTACCAAATCCTATAATCATTTTAGGTGTGGTTAAATTGAAATTATATTTCCATCTCTGCAGTTAAGCAACTTAGTGTTGAGGTTGACAACCAATGTTATACATGCAGTACTTCACTGAGCATCAGTTGGGTTTCAACTTTGGAATAGTTGAGAATTCCCTTTGTATGCAGGTACCTTTAATGGTCAACTTTTCCTGAAGCTCCTTCTCGAGTTCATCTTTGTTGAACTGAGCATTGGCAGTTTCAAAATCAAAGTCAGACTCAAATTGTAAGGTTCTGGCTTTTGAGTTTCCTACAAGAAGCTGACCTCTCCCACGGTTCCTTGCCCTACGATTGCCTGTGATTATATTGATACATTGAGACATTAAGACATTAACAAATATAAAAGCAAATCTCTACAATAGACATTGACATTGCTAATGACCTTGTCTTCGTCTCTGTGGTCTGCGGTTCTCATCATTGCCTTGCCTTTGTTCCTGGGCTGTGCCACGCAGTATTTGACCTAATGGACAAGGGATGGGGGGGCATCACAACATCTTTTAAGATCATGACAGCATTGCCAACTATGAGTAATGTGACAGCATGACACAAGACAAGTGCAAGTTAAAGTTCTCTTGCTCCCTCAATTGATGAGAATGCATAAAGCAGGAGTAAAAACGTGTATGCATTAGTTGAGTACCGTTGCTAACCTGTTTCTATGACAAATTCAGGTAGGTCCCGCTGGTTATTTTCTGTTTGCTCCATATAGTAAACAGTTTCCACTGCAAAATGTTTCACAAGAGATTAACTGTTTCGCAACAGAATCCAACTAATGAATACAAAGGAGTTCCTGTTGAGTACTCCAACTACGTCCCACGCTGTACAAGCCCTGATCCCAGTTGTCTGAGCTTACCACTGGAAGCAGTCCTCTGAGACGGAAGGCCATCTCTGCCAGAGTGCTGGGAAAGCCGACCAGACTCTCTGCCTTGCTGCTGGGGGGCTGACTGGGCCCTTTTTTCAGCAGCATTCTCAGCTGGTACAGTCTGGACAGCCTGTTCTACCATCGGGCCTCTTCTTGCTGGAAGGCTGTGAAGTCCTGATCCTAAGGAAGGCCCAAGAATACATGGAGAAAGACATTAAGAGATTTGGAGAGTTTCCCAGAATTCTTGAGATAAGACACTACATGGAGACAAAGTTCAAGAAAATGTGCTAAATAGCAGTTAGGCATAAGGGCCTCAGCAGTTCAGGGGCTATTAAAACAATCTGGAAATACAGTACATCATGAAGGTGGCTGTGTGTTTACAAGGGTCTCCACGACCGTTTCACTCACCCAGACCCAGAGAAGCAGCATACTGCTGGTTGAGTAGAGAGCTGGCAGCTAGTTGGTTATAGGAAGGCACCATACTCCGGTAGGGACTGTATGGGGCCTGGGATGGGTATGTGGACAAGGAGCTCCCAATGGACGACTACAAAAAGGAAAAGCAAACGAATGCTTAGAGCTGATGGTTATGTGTGCTTTATCATATGCATGGAAGCCGATTCTGTGATGTTTTTTTTCTTAACGAAGTTGATGTACTGGCCCTTGTCTCCTACCTGTACAATGGCAGGGTCCTGAGGTAAACCGTGGTGTGGTTTCAGCGGCTCACACACCGTTATGTCCTTGATGTCACTCCCTCTGAAAATTATGTATTCATAAATGTCATCTTTGGGTGGCACTGGTCTGTCTGTAGGCCGTCGTTCTGTCCCGAATGATTTAACTGAAAAAAAATGACAAGATTGTACCTTTGGAAGTAGGATTGTTACCCAAAGCATGTAGACCCAAACGCAGCGTGCCAGTTATTCATTCCAAACGTGGAGCATCAAACGTCGGGGCTAAACCTAATGCTTAAAACTCCTCAATTGAAGGAAAGCTCACCCTTTGCCAAAGCCACCGTTGCGTTATCCGTGTCGATTGTATACAAAATGCCCTCATAACGAATCCCGGCCTTGGAGATAAGACTTATTTTACTTCCAATATAAGGTGTTCCGGTGCTCATTGTTGCTGTTACAGTAGTATTTTATTTCGAATTCTCAAAACAAGCCACCGTTGTTTCCGCATTCCCCGAAGGCTGACACCAAACTCGAATTTATAATGTATCTGCAGGTGCACAATTTGTGAAAACAGGTGCGTTATATTACAAAACCAATTGGCGACAAGCCTCCATTAGCCAAGCCTGCTGCTTGAGTGAAATGAAATTATTATCGTGTCACTACAACAAGTCCCTTTAATAGAGCAATGTTTTAGTTGGATTCAGGGGAATAGCCTAAACGTTTTCTGACAACTCGAAACTGATTTCTCGATTGACCTACACATTTAGGCTATCCATATTGCATAGGCCTATCATTGATGGGGATCATGCGTCTAGTGTCCGATGCACCATGTAATGTTAGGCAAAAACCAAACCAATCTTTTAAGTTTTTTTGTGTGCATTTTTCAAAAAATGTTTGAATAGTCTATTTGTGTGTAAAAATAAAAAACGATTAACTAAAAATCTTCATATTTGTATGGGAAACTGGCCCTATTGTTATAGTATTTGTGCTTTTATTTGTTTCAATTGTTGTATTAATGTATTTTTTTATTTGAGGCATACATTTAGCACATTTTTCTCCATCGTCTAAAAGCGTTTTTATTTTTCGGCAGTAGGCCAATCTGAAAAAAAGGATAGGCTATAAACCTACACAAGCCTATGCCATGAAAAACAGAACATTCTGTAAATAGTTTATCATTTATCAATTCCATAAATGTATTTCACACCGAATACAACTTTTCCTATATGTTGACAGTCCCCATGTGGTTTTGACGTCATTCTAAAATGTTGTTGGCAGAGAAGGTTTGGCAATGGCGCCCTCAAATGCATTTCTAAAGTGTCGCTCCAAACTTCCTGAACAAAAACAGCGGAAGCTGTTGAAGCTCGAGGCCCAGATGCGCAACAACGGGGAATTTGCATAAATGTATGGTCCAAATTCTGTCGCTAACCATAATTTCATAATCGAATATATACAGTAGCATAGAGCAAATCTAGAATATGAATGGAAATACGCTAAATACAATGTGTACTATCCAGTTCATTCCACCATTTCCCCAACTCTCTTTATTCTCTGTAGTTCCACCCAGTACATCCTTGTCATGATATTCGGAGGCATTTGTTCTGCCCTTTATTATCAGGAAACAGCAATCGCTGCATTCCCGAGATCCCTGTGGGGTGAAGTTCCAACCCAGCTGTTTTCAGCTCTTGCCATAGGTTTTGGATGGGATTCAGGTCTGGACTCTAAGCTGGTCACACCAGAACAGTCCAGCATCTCTTCTTGACTATTTATGGGTGCTTTTTGATGTGTGTTCAGAGTTGTTGTCCTGCTGTAAAACCCACAGCCTTCAATGGAGACTCAGTTTTTGAGTTGAACATTGGACTCCAAAACACCTGATAATCTGTTGATTTCATATTTTGCGCACGTTCAAGTACCAGAGGCATCAAAGTAAACCTGCAGCTTTATCAAACCTCTGCATCTTTGATTCAAGGGGGGGGGGGGGGGGGGTATTTTCAATGAATTATTAATTAAGTCAAAGGTAACCGCAGCACTGATCGGTATTGCCAAAGATAGGCATTTTGTTTCATTGGTCCACAGAACATTTCCCCCATGATTTAGGCACGTTTATGTGGGTTTAAGTTAAATCAGTCTCTTGTGTCTCCTTCAGCAGTGGGGTCTTCCTATGTTTACCAATGACCAAATGAAGCATTCAAAGAAAATAACACCCTCCCTACAGTCAAACATGGGAGAGGTTTGATAATGTTGTGGGGTTGCTTTGCTGCCTCTGGTACTGGGGGAGCCTGGAATGTGTGCCAGACATCATGCAATCAGCAGATTATCAAGGTATTTTGGAATGCAATGTTCAACCCAGTGTCCAAGAACTGTGTCTCTGTTGAAGGTTATGGATCTTCCAGCAGGACAACCCAAAAGCAACCTGGAATGGTTTAAGAAGAAACGCCAGCGACGAGTCTAGATCTGAATCACATCCATAACCTATGGCTAGAGCTGAAAACAGCAGTTGATGGAGGGTATGGCACCTACCGCCATACCCCGTTTAAAGGCACTTACATCTCTGAATGGCACACATACACAATCCATGTCTCAGTTGTCCCAAGGCTTAAAAATCCTTCTTTAACCTGTCTTCTCCACTTATTTGAAGTGGATTTAACACAAACTATGTACACAATTGTAAAGGATTATAGCCATATAAAATATCTAGTTTGTAAAATAGTTTCTATTGAGCTCAAAATTGAAAGCTGAGAAATAAAAGGTATATCTACAGAAAGCTGATAATCTCCTCTCTCCAACTGTGACAATGGGATAGCAGCGTTCTCCCTGCAACTGGATTTTAAAATGTTATACAATCAGAACACTTTTTTTCTCCCGGAGCATAGGCTCATCACTGCCTACGTCTCTGCTGTATTAGCTTCTTGCCCACATCCTCTTGAAACATAATAGCAGCTAGCAAGATGGTGATCATGGAGGTTCTTTTTCATGGATGAATTTCTAAAGTGGCTAGTTTGCATCAACTACCTTCACTAAAACCCTCTTTGAAGTTACCAAAAGAGTCTGTCATATCTACCAGACCTTAGTCCAGGGATCATCATCAAGATTAAAAAATATATAAAAAAATCCATTGAGTGGATGGTAAGGGGGCCGGAACATAACTACAAATCATTTGTAGACTGCAAAATGACAGCAAGAAGCCCAAACAGATGTAATATTTGACTAAAACCAAAATGTCAAACTTTACATTTGTATACGATCACATGTATCTCTGTTATGTGTGGGAATACTTTGGAGCTGATTTGCTGGTGTTTTTACAGTCCCTCAAACACACACACAAAATAAATAAAATCACCTTTGGCCCATGGGCCGCCAGTTGGGGAACCTGCCCTAATCAAATCCTCTAAGATCTACAGCTGTTCTATTGAGAGCATCTTGACTGGCTGCATCCTTGCTTGGTATGACAATAGCACCACCCTCGATCGCATGCTACTACAGAGGGTACTGCAGACAGCCCAGTACATCACTGGGGTCGAGCTCCCTGCCACCCAGGATCTCTACATCAGGCGGTGTGAAAGGAAAGCCCAGAAAATAATGAAAGACTCCAGCCACCCAAGCCATAGACTGTTCTCTCTGCTTCCGCATGGTAAGCGGTACTGGTGCATCAAGTCTGACACCAACAGGCTCCTGAACAGCTTCTATCCCCAAGCCACAAGACTACTAAATAGCTAACAAAATGGCTGCATGGAATATCTGAGTTGACCTTTGTATTTTATTTGTATTTTTGCACTGTCTCTATGCATACTCACATGGCCCTACACACTCACACACACTGACACTCACACACACAAACACCATAATTTGCTCACATAATATGCCCCTACTTTTATACTGACTCTACACACACGCACACCCACTCACATACAATCATCATACACTGCCGCTACTCTGTTTATCATACAGTGCATTCGGAAAGTATTCAGACCCCTTTACTTTTTTCCCCACATTTTGCTACGTTACAGCCTTATTCTTAAAAGGATTAAATGAATGTTTTTCCCCATCAATCTAAACACAATACCCAATAATGACAAAGCTAAAACAGTTTTTTTTTTTTTTTTATAAAAAACAATCAGATACCTTATTTCCATAAGTATTCAGACCCATTACTATGTGACTCGAAATTGAGCTCTGGTGCGTCCTGTTTCCATTGATCATCCTTGATGTTTCTACAATTTGATTGGAGTCCACCTGCGGTAAATTCAATTGATTGGACATGAAAGGCACACACCTGTCTATATAAGGTCCCACAGTTGACAGTGAATGTCAGAGCAAAAACCAAGTTATGACGTAGAGGCATTGTCCGTAGAGTGCCGTGACAGGATTGTGTCGAGGCACAGGTCTGGAGAAGGGTACCAAAAAAGTTCTGCTGTATTGAAGGTCCCCAAGAACACAGTGGCCTCATACCCAAGAAGACTCAAGGCTGTAATCGCTGCCAAAGGTGCTTCAACAAAGTACTGAGGAAAGGGTCTGAATACTTATGTAAATGTGATATTTCCGTTTTTTTTAATGAATTTGCAAAAATGCCGTACAACCTATTTTTTGCTTTGTCATTATAGGGGAATTATGTGTAGATTGATTAGTGAAAGAAAAACAATTTAATCAATTTTAGAATAAGTCTGTAACGTAACAAAATGTGAAAAAAGTCAAGGGGTCTGAATATTTTCCGAATGCACTGTATATTCTGATGCCTAAGCACCTTACCCCTACACAGATCTACCTCTATCACTCCAGTATCCCTGCACATTGTGAATATGCTACTGGAACTGACTGACCCTGTACATTACTTTCATGTGTTGTTTTATTTCTTGTGTGTTTTTGTTCTACCTTTTTATGTTGTTTTGTTACTTTGGATTTTTCCACTAATGTACAGAAATGTACCATAGAAAAATGATTCCAACTAGCAGATAGTAATGATAATGCAGAGAAAAAAAGAATAAACACTACCTTTCAGAAGTTTGGGGTCACTTAGAAATGTCCTTGTTTTTGAAAGAAAAGCACTTATTTTATCAATTTTTTCCATTAAAATAACATCAAATTGATCAGAAATACAGTGTAGACATTGTTAATGTTGTAAATGACTTGTAGCTGGAAACGGCAGATTTTCTTTTTTATTGGAATATCTGCATAGACGTACAGAGGCCCATTATCAGCAACCATCACTCCTGTGTTCCAAAGGCACGTTGTGTTAGCTAATCCAAGTTTATCATTTTAAAATGATCATTAGAAAACCCTTTTGCAATTATTTTAGCACAGCTGAAAACTGTTGTCCTGATTAAAGATGCAATAAAACTGGCCTTTAGACTAGTTGAGTATCTGGAGCGTCAGCATTTGTGGGTTTGATTACAGGCTTAAAATGGCCAGAAACAAAGAATTTTCTTCTAAAACTTGTCAGTCTATTCTTGTTCTGTGAAATAAAGGTTATTTCATGTGAGAAATTGCCAAGTAAGCATTTGGTGTCTACCATCTTTTCCTATGGTCTGGTACTATGTGATGCTTTAATGTATATGTTGACAGGAGGACAGTCGGTACCAGCAGACCAGTGACGTGTCTGCCCAGCTCAAGTTCTTTGAGCAGATGGGTCAGATGGAGAAATAGGAGCAGGAGCGAGAGATTCTGATAAAGGCAGCGAAGGTACTGGACTTGTATCAGAAGCACAGACCAATTCCACTATCACTCCCTTTTATATTTGACTTTCAGGGCCACTAGTGGGGAGATGCGAAAATGAATGAGTTTATTCTGGAGACCCACTTGATCCACTCTGACCTCTTTTCTGTTGTGTGTCCTTTCAGTCTCGATCTCGTCAGGAAGACCCTGAGCAGCTGCGGTTGAAACAGAAAGCCAAAGAGGTTAGCGATGGATATGAGAACTTGGCATAACAAAATACTGTGTGTGTGACTGGAGTGTCCATAGTAGGGGGGTGTGTGTGTATCTCACCCGTGTTTCTCCAGATGCAGGAGCTGTTTCAGTTGAGATCGAAGGAAGCTAACCTGATGGCACTGGCAACCGTCGGCCCCAGGAAGATGAGGAAAATGGAGGCTGCAGCCACTGCAGCTGGAGCTGAGGTAACATGGTATCCTCCTTCCCACAGTGTGATGAGGTTTCTTTCTGTATTTAGTTCACATTATTAGCTGTCTTTCATTCTCGCTCGCTCACTTACATGCTACCTTACACAATCTCTTCTTTGTCTCGCTTTGTTTTTATTTCAATTTCACCCTCAAACTCCCTCTCACCTCTCTGTCCCTTTGTCTCTTTCCCCCCTCAAACTACCTCTATTGTCCTCTGACTGTCGCTCTCCCTCCCCTATCTCTCTCAGGGCTCGGGGTCAAGTCCCTCTGCGTCTGGTAGTGCTAGTTCAGGAGCATCCAGAAAATTTACCCACCAGAGCATCACTCATGTCAACCCCAGGGACATGCTCTTCTGTCTGGAGATTGAGAGAGACACCAGTCACTCCCACCTCATCTACAGAAGCTTCCTTAAATAGACACCCCATAGAGACAGCCCGGAGAGCTGTCACTCTCGCCTCCACTATAGCAACTCCCTCAAATAGAGAGCCCAGACAAAAAGGTATCTACCCTAGAATTGGATAAGAGGGATGGGACAGTGATAAAAGGATGTCATGCTTCTCCAGGTCACAGTGAATGGAACGTTTGTCTCCACTGTATATTCTGGTTGTCCTTTCGTTCTCCATCTAGTTCTATGCCTGACTGCTCCCTCTACACTCCATCTTCCCCCAGAGCATTCCTGGGACTCTCTCACATGTTCTAGGTTTTTATAAATGTTTTAGTGACTTTGTTTTTTAGAGACCCCTTTTAATTAAACTGTAAAGAAGTAAATATTTGCATTATATTATTATACATTTTACTTGGAAGGCCATTTTGTAGTGTGCACATTTTTACATTTTACATTTTAGTCATTTAGCAGACGCTCTTATCCAGAGCGACTTACAGTAGTGAATGCATACATTTCATAAAAACATTTTCTCCGTACTGGTCCCCCGTTGGAATCGAACCCACAATCCTGGCGTTGCAAACGCCATGCTCTACCAACTGAGCCACACGGGACCAAATGACAGTTGGTACACATTTCAAGTAATTTTATACGTCTGTTTATATGAAAACATGTTTTAAAGAATTAATCAGCTGTGTTTCTAATGGTTGTTAAGAACATTATCTTTGTTTTGTGATAGTTATTCTATTGGCCTCTGAATTAGTTTGAACTTTCTGATTTCTGTTTGTCTACTGCAGTGGTTCCCAACCAGGGGTACTGGGACCCCTGGGGGTACTTGGTCTATCCACAGGGTGTACTTGGTCTATCCACAGGGGGTACTTGAGAAGACTCATGAGACCATAGGCCTACTGGTAAAATGCACATGAGGGGGTACTTCAGGGGTACTTAAGGCAGTTGGTGGTTGTTCGGAACCACTTGTCTACTGAGTTTCCTTCCTGACAAAATAAGCCATATATTTGTATCTGATCTTGAACAGCACCACAGTTAATCTAGTGATTCCTGCTGAATCTGAAGCAGTAGATTTTTGTCTCATCAGTTTTATCTGTTTGAGCTTATCTTGAATTCATTTAACACCTGATTTACTTAACAAAAGGCACATCTCAATAGGTGGTCCAGGTATCCTCATGACATGGGTCAAGTGAGGGGGGTGGCCTCTCTTGTTTTCTATTGCTCCTCAAATAAGGACAGAGGCCGATGACATCACAAAGTCACCATCAGAGCAGCTCCTTCAAGTGTGCAGTCGTGTCTAAACAACACTATTTTACTTAACATTTTTTTCCCCTTTAATGTGTGTACTTTTACTGCATTTACACTAATGGGATATCGCTGTTCAACAGGAAAAGTTCAAAAATCGCAAGAGGACGTCTTTAAGGATTGCATGTATTCTTCTACCCTTTCCTCAATTAACTTATTAGTAGGGATAATGTTCAATTCTAAACCTCAAAACATGCAAACGTTGTACCTTTTTCTAGTGAGATTCTGATTTTGATGATATTTAATATCAGTATGAACGAGGCTGTTATGCTATTTAAAGCTTTCCTATCTGCTCAATAATCTGTGCTTCTGTGCCAATGCCCCATTGGACAGCCCTAGCTAGAGCTCTGTAGTATTTCTGTTCCAATGCCCCATTGGACAGCCCTAGCTAGAGCTCTGTACTATTTCTGTTCCAATACCCCATTGGACAGCCCTAGCTAGAGCTCTGTAGTATTTCTGTTCCAATGCCCCATTGGACAGCCCTAGCTAGAGCTCTGTAGGATTTCTGTTCCAATGCCCCATTGGACAGCCCTAGCTAGAGCTAGAGCTCTGTAGTATTTCTGTTCCAATGCTCCATTGGACAGCCCTAGCTAGAGCTAGAGCTCTGTAGTATTTCTGTTCCAATGCCCCATTGGACAGCCCTAGCTAGAGCTCTGTAGTATTTCTGTTCCAATGCCCCATTGGATAGCCCTAGCTAGAGCTAGAGCTCTGTATTTCTGTTCCAATGCCCCATTGGACAGCCCTAGCTAGAGCTCTGTAGTATTTCTTTCCCAGATCACTTTGATTTTAGATGCAGATTTTTCGATACCTTTTCATATTTGTCTTTTAAAAATAAATAAAAGTAAGGGGGGTATTGGAAGCATAGCATGTCTCCCTTAGTTTGTGTACATTTTGCACAGACACTTGTTCATATGTAAATATTTTACCTAAAGTTTTTAACTGCAATGGTTTTGTTTAGGATTGAAAGAGAATAAACCCCTTCAATAAAAGTGGGAAAAATATTTATTCCTTGCCATATCTGAGGTAGCCACCTCATACAAGTACTTGGGAGTATGGCTAGACAGTGCACTGTCCTTCTCTCAGCACATATCCAAGCTGCAGGCTAAAGTTAAATCTAGACTTGGTTTCCTCTATCGTAATCCCTCCTCTTTTACCCCAGCTGCCAAACTAACTCTGATTCAGATGACCATCCTACCCATGCTAGATTACAAAGACCTAATTTATAGATCGGCATGTAAGGGTGCTCTCGAGCGGCTAGATGTTCTTTACTATTCGGCCATCAGATTTGCCACCAATGCTCCTTATAGGACACATCACTGCACTCTATACTCCTCTGTAAACTGGTCGTCTCTGTATACCCGTCGCAAGATGCACTGGTTTATGCTTATTTATAAAACCCTCTTAGGCCTCACTCCCCCCTATCTGAGATATCTACTGCAGCCTCATCCTCCACATACAACACCCGTTCTGCCAGTCACATTCTGTTAAAGGTCCCCAAAGCACACACATCCCTGGGTCGCTCCTCTTTTCAGTTCGCTGCAGCTAGCGACTGGAACGAGCTGCAACAAACACTCAAACTGGACAGTTTTATTTCAATCTCTTCATTCAAAGACTCCATCACGGACACTCTTACTGACAGTTGTGGCTGCTTTGTGTGATGTATTGTTGTCTCTACCTTCTTGACCTTTGTGCTGTTGACTGTGCCCAATAATGTTTGTACCATGTTTTGTGCTGCTACCATGTTGGGTTGCTACCATCCTGTGTTGTCATTTGTTGCTGCCTTGCTATGTTGTTGTCTTAGGTCTTGCTTTGTGTTGTGTTGTCTCCCTTGTTGTGATGTGTGTTTTGTCCTATATTTATATAGTATTTTTATATATTTTTTATCCCAGGCCCCAGTCCCCACAGGAGGCCTTTTGGTAGGCCGTCAATGTAAATAAGAATTTGTTCTTAAGACTTGCCTAGTTAAATCTAGGTTAAATTAATAAATAAAATAAAAAATATCTTAAGATCCATATTCATGCACTAGAGGGCAATGCTACATCACTGATGTCTACATGTTCAGTTTAGGAAATTATATAATTACTAGCAGCAACCCGGCAAATGATTGATCTGATTCAATGCAAATTCAACCATAGAAATGCAATTTATATAATAAACAGTGTTGGGTAGTAGTGAATTACATGTAGTTCAACCATTAATTAAACTACAGTTTGCAGTAGTTTGGTGGTAGTTGAACTAAATTAAATTATTGCTTGTGTTTTCAGTAGTTTAATAACTTTTTTGCCATGTAGCGGTGCAGCTAACTACTGGAACTACACACTGTTTTTGCAACCCCCCCCAAAAAAACAAATTACTTGCCAGCTTTAGTCTTTAAATGGTGGACTCCATGACATTAACTGTTCATCCTTAAAACAAAAAAGCCATAAAAATGTATTAATTATACAAATATTTACTAAATGTACAGGAGCTCCCTACCTATGTACATATAATACCTATATACAATGCATTTGGAAACCTTCCCACCTTCCCATTTTCCAAATTTTGTTACGTTAAAGCCTTATTCTAAAATGTATTAAATAAAAACATTTCCTCATCAATCTACACCCAATACCTCATAATGACAAAGCAAAGACAGATTAAAAAAATAAATAAATATGGAAATACCTTATTTGCATTAGTATTCAGACCCTTTGCTATGAGACTCAAAATTGAGCTCAGGTGCATCCTGTTTCCATTGATCATCCTTGAGATGTTTCTACAACTTGATTGGAGTCCACCTGTGGTAAATTCAATTGATTGGACATGATTTGGAAAGGCACACGCCTGTGTATATAAGGTCCCACAATTGAGCAGGATTGTGTCGAGGCACAGATCTAGGGAAGGGTACCAAAAAATGTCTGCAGCATGGAAGTTTGGAACCACCAAGACACTTCCTAGGGCTGTCCGCCTGGCCAAACTGAGCAATCGGGGGAGAAGGGCCTTGGTCAGGGAGGAGACCAAATCAAATCAGATCAAATGTATTTATATAGCCCTTCTTACATCAGCTGATATCTCAAAGTGCTGTACAGAAACCCAGCCTAAAACCCCAAACAGCAAGCAATGCAGGTGTAGAAGCATGGTGGCTAGGAAAAACTCCATAGAAAGGCCAAAACCTAGGAAGAAACCAAGACAGGAACCAGGCTATGAGGGGTGGCTAGTCCTCTTTTGCCTGTGCTGGGTAGAGATTATAACAGAACATGGCCAAGATGTTCAAATGTTCATAAATGACCAGCATGTTCAAATAATAATAATCACAGTTGTCGAGGGTGTAACAAGTCAGCACCTCAAGAGTAAATGTCAGTTGGCTTTTCATAGCCGATCACTGAGAGTATCTCTACCGCTCCTGCTGTCTCTAGAGAGTTGAAAACAGCAGGTCTGGGACAGGTAGCACGTCCGGTGAACAGGTCAAGGTTCCATAGCCGCAGGCAGAACAGTTGAAACTGGAGCAGCAGCACGGCCAGATGGACTGGGGACAGCAAGGAGTCATCATGTCAGGTAGTCCTGAGGCATGGTCCTAGGGCTCAGGTCCTCCGAGAGAGAGAAAGAAAGAAAGAAAGAAAGAAAGAGAGAATTAGAGAGAGCATACTTAAATTCACACAGGACACCGGGTAAGACAGGAGAAATACTCCAGATATTACAGACTGACCCTAGCCCCCCGACACATAAACTACTGCAGCATAAATACTGGCGGCTGAGACAGGAGGGGTCAGGAGACACTGTGGCCCCATCTGACGATACCCCCGGACAGGGCCAAACAGGAAGGATATAACCCCACCCACTTTGCCAAAGCACAGCCCCCACACCACTAGAGGGATACCTTCAACCACCAACTTACCATCCTGAGACAAGGCCGAGTATAGCCCACAAAGATCTCCGCCACGGTACAACCCAAGGGGGGGCGCCAACCCAGACAGGAAGACCACGTCAGTGACTCAACCCACTCAAGTGACGCACCCCTCCTAGGGACGGCATGGAAGAACACAAATAAGCCAGTGACTCAGCCCCTATAATAGGGTTAGAGGCAGAGAATCCCAGTGGAGAGAGGGGAACCGGCCAGGCAGAGACAGCAAGGGCGGTTCGTTGCTCCAGAGCCTTTCCGTTCACCTTCACACTCCTGGGCCAGACTACACTCAATCATAGGACCCACTGAAGAGATGAGTCTTCAGTAAAGACTTAAAGGTTGAGACCGAGTCTGCATCTCTCACATGGGTAGGCAGACTATTCCATAAAAATGGAGCTCTATAGGAGAAAGCCCTGCCTCCAGCTGTTTGCTTAGAAATTCTACGGACAATTAGGAGGCCCGCGTCTTGTGACCGTAGCGTACGTGTACGGCAGGACCAAATCGGAAAGATAGGTAGGAGCAAGCCCATGTAAAATGCTTTGTATGTTAGCAGTAAAACCTTGAAATCAGCCCTTGCCTTAACAGGAAGCCAGTGTAGGGAGGCTAACACTGGAGTAATATGATCACATTTTTTGGTTCTAGTCAGGATTCTAGCAGCCGTATTTAGCAAAGTAGAGCATTGCAGTAGTCCAACCTAGAAGTAACAAAAGCATGGATTAATTTTTCTGCATCATTTGTGGACAGAAAGTTTCTGATTTTTGCAATGTTACGTAGATGGAAAAAAGCTGCCCTTGAAACAGTCTTGATATGTTCTTAAAACGAGAGATCAGGGTCCAGAGTAACGCCGAGGTCCTTCACAGTTTTATTTGAGACGACTGTACAACCATCAAGATTAATTGTCAGATTTAACAGAAGATCTCTTTGTTTCTTGGGACCTAGAACAAGCATCTCTGTTTCCAAGAATCCCATTGTCACTCTGACAGAGCTCCAGAGTTCCTCTGGAAATGGGAGAACCTTCCCGAAGGACAACCATCTCTGAAGCACTCCACCAATCAGGCCTTTATGGTAGAGTGGCCAGACGGAAGCCACTCCTCAGTAAAAGGCACATGACAGGCCACTTGGAATTTGCCAAAAGGCACCTAAAGGACTCACACCATTCGAAAAGATATTCTCTGGTCTGATGAAACCAAGATTGAACTCTTTGGAGGAAACCTGGAGGAAACGTCTGGAGGAAAGCTGGCACCATCCCTACGGTGAAGCTGGAGACTCATATCTCCCTCACTAGCTTTAAGCACCAGCTGTCAGAGCAGCTCATAGATCACTGCACCTGTACATAGCTCATCTGTAAACAGCCCATCTATCTACCTACCTCATCCCCATACTGTATATATTTATTTATCTTGCTCCTTTGCACCCCAGTATCTCTACTTGCACATTCATCTTCTGCACATCTACCATTCCAGTGTTTAATTGCTATATTGTAATTACTTCGCCACCATGGCCTATTTATTGCCTTAACTTACCTCATTTGCACTCACTGTATATAGACTTTTTGTTTTCTTTTGTTCTACTGTATGTTTTGTTTATTCCATGTGTAACTCTGTGTTGTTGTATGTGTCGAATTGCTATGCTTTATCTTGGCCAGGTCGCAGTTGCAAATGAGAACTTGTTCTCAACTATCCTACCTGGTTAAATAAAGGTGAAATTAAAAAAATAAATGTAAAAAAAATTAAATAGTGGCAGCATCATGCTGTGGGGATGTTTTTCAGCATCAGGTACTGGGAGACTAGTCAGGATCCAGAGAAAGATTAACGGAGCAAAGTACAGAGAGATCCTTGATGAAAACCTGCTCTAAAGCGCTCAGGACCTCAGACTGGGGCAAAAGTTTACCTTCCAACAGGACAACGACCCTAAGCACATAGCCAAGACAACGCAGGAGTGGCTTTGGGACAAGTCTCTGAATGTCCTTGAGTGGCCCAGCCAGAGCCCAGACTTGAACCCGATCGAAAGTCTCTGGAGCGACCTGAAAATAGCTTTGCAGCGACGCTCCCCACACAATCTGACAGAGCTTAAAAGGATCTACAGAGAAGAATGAGAGAATCTCCTCAAATACAGGTGTGCCAAGCTTGTAGCGTCATACCCAAGAAGACTCGAAGATGTAATCGCTGCCAAAGGTGCTACAACAAAGTACTGATTAAAGGGTCTGAATACTTATGTAAATGTTGCATTTCATTTATTTATTTTTTTGCAAAGAAATCTATAATCCCGTTTTTGCTTTGTTGTTATGGGGTATTGTGTGTAGATTGAATAAGGGGGGAAAAAACGATTTAATCCATTTTAGAATAAGGGTATAACGTAACTAAATGTGGAAAAAATCAAAGGGTCTGAATACCTCTGAATGTACTGTATGTACAGACAAGACTTATATAGTGCCTATATAAGACACTGAATGGAGCCAGGAGTTATGGTGCTGAATGGCATTGTATGAAATGACTGACAACTGTAGTAGATCTACTGATCTGGAACATACGTGTTCAACTGGGTGGGGATACCTATGAGTTGGGAGAAAATTGACTACTTTAAAATGTAGACACTATAATGGCATATGATGGCACAGATACAAAGATGAGTCCTCTATATAGCTATATAGCTATGGCCTTTTCGTGTCTGTATCTGCCCCTCATTGGCTAGAATGGTCCTACCTGATCTCGCCTCCACCTCCCTGCCTGCCTGCCTTCTATCTTTGACCACACGTATTTCCATTGTTAGAGTGGTCACTTGACTATCTTATCAATATAATAGACAATCTTTGGGCAAATGGTGCTTGTATAAAGCTGTAATATTCAGAAATCGCTCTGTCATTTCCTGCTTTCTAAAATTCTAATAGTTTGCATTATTTCAGGTGACAAAACAAGCATAGTGAAGAGAATCATTGTATGATCTAAACCACCGTGAAATGTATTTTAAATAAACAAAAATATTTTGTCAGCTTTTTGAAGCTGGTCTACAAAAACGAAACTTAAGAACAGGAAGCATGGAAATAACACACATAGAACAGATCTACCACTTCTTTGACTTCCTTTCAATGCGAATGACAGATCTATAAATTCCATTTCATTGTGAATTTGGTCTGGTCACCCAAAAAGTTAGATATTGCAGCTTTAAATGTCCAATGAAGCAGTTTTTTTTAAAATCTCAATATCAAATCATTTCTGGGTAACAATTAATTGCCTGTTTTCAATTAAAATGGTAAAAAAATAAACAAAAATAGGTTATTGGCCAGTGGACAACGCGCTTCTTTTAGTATTTCAGTATTTTATTAAGATCCCCATTAGATGTTGCGAAGGTATACGCTACTCTTCCTGGGGTCTTTTGAGCCTAAAATGAAGAAAACCGAGATCCTCCCGCAGCTTAGATTGCTTAGCGTATTGTAATATAGATTTGGTTATTGCAGGTCTTGCATGACCAATGCTATAGTAGAGCTGTCAATGGCAATATGCTGTACTGAATTAACATAGTAGCACATTTTTATAAAATGTCCTAACAGACATTTAGGTAGTCCTATCGTCTGGTTGAACCAATAGAATTGAGATATTATCTCGTTCCCCTGATCCATTTCCTGTTGATGGTGTGGTGGTTGATTTCTTTACTATCAAATGAGGAGAGACAAATTTATCACACAAGTCAGAGTTATACTTAAACTAAATCTTTAATAGTGAGAGCTTTGCAATAGCAATGGCTGGTCGACGAATCACCGTTTCTGATGATCCAGAGAGCAGCAAGACAAAAGTACAAAGGTCTTTTATAGCCAAGATACACCCCTTTCAACCTACATGACGAACAACAGATACATAGAATGTGTCACAAGGTTAAGATTTGTATGAAAGATACCTATAATACATAGCAGACAGTATCTGCTGTGTCAACAGTTTTCATTGTATAGACCAGTGTCTGTCCCTCCGACTCCAAACTGGAACCATCTCTCCCTGGTACAGTATAGAACAGAAACATTAACTCATTGCATGGAATGCTCTTTAGGTTTTATCATCCTAAAGACATCGTAAACCTCCTGTCAGTGTTATCTACCAGAGGCCCATCCTCAGTAGAACACACACACAATAGTTTTAGAATACTCTAATCTGTTAAATAAAGCAACCATTTGATGCAATAACAGTATTATAACAATCTTGCAATCTTGCCACCATAATGGACATGCACACGGTGGCGCTGTCTACTAGCAAATGTATACCCAACATCTGTCATCATCATCAACATCTGTCCCTGAGCTCTTTTCTCAACAGAACAGACAGACAGACATCTCCACATGAACATACAGCAGCAGCACACCAAACACATTGGGTGCATCATCATCAGCTAGGCTACTGTGTCCGTCTGCTAACCGTCTGTCCTCTGTTCTATGTCGGGCCGGCTCGGTTCAGTCATCCACTATTATCATCAAAAGACAGGAATGGGCTGCACAGTGTGCCTGACGTATTGGAAACAGATGCTACATCAGATGCTAACTGTGGGGCAATAGCACCATTCTGCATGCCTGTTGGGACATAGGCCTGATGTTCCATTTATTGTGACCAGCGTCAACATGCATGCAGAACAATTCATATAATGGACAGTTGCAGCTTTCAATACTAATCTATTCTCTTTCCATTTCCACTCTGTTCAGTGGTCATGCTGTTGATTTCCACAAGATGGCAGTAGAACTTGTGCTATTGACAGGTACATGTTTTCAGCTAACCTCAGCAGAGCAAGATCTTCTCAATATGGACTTCATTATGAAATGTAGGCCTACATGGCGCTCTGATTTGATTAATCCTTTGTCCTCTCAACTCAAATAGTGCAGTTTACTCAGTTCAATCTCCAATCTAAAACAGCCTGAGGGTGGGGTTAGTGGTCACTGTCTGTCACTCAAAAGCATAATATCATGGATGCCCTTGCTGTGCATTTTGCTAGATTTTCATTGAATAGTGATGTTTACAGTATCCATAACTTCCATGTGGGCACAATCAGAAAGTGGACAAGATCAGGACAAAGGTCGCATGTTAGCTCCAGATATAGACCAGGCTAGCGTTAGTTGCTTCCTTCGTGCCAGACACACAGGGCATCTGAATACAGCTCTGGTGAGTCAGGCTCACCTGCCCTTTGTGCTTTGGCCCAATCCAATATTTTCCTTGGTAATTCCCCCTCTACTTCACGACATGGCTGCTCTTTCAGAGTTAAGTCCACATAAGCTCCCACTTGAGTGTCAGAAGCAGAACGATGACTGTGGTTGCCTAGCGACATCTCAGTGAGTGCACCTAGAGGTGGTGGGTAAACACTTTGAGCCTTCCAGGGGGAGAAGTGACATCACTCTGTTTCCTGTGATAGGTGTCATATAACATGTTTGTTTCCATCTCTTATTTGTTACATTTTAATTGATGTCATACTGCTGTTCTCCTACATGGAAATTCTGACCTGAGTTATGCGTTCCTAAATGGAACTTTATTCCCTTTTTATGCGCTTATCTCTCTACCCGTATTCTGACCTTGAATTTAAGCATGGGGAAATTGCCATTGCCAGCAAGGTATGCGTTTGAGGTGGAGATCAAAGAAATGAAGGTGTGGCGGAGGGTGTGTCTATTCCACCACCTTTTCCACCACCACGCGAGAGGAACCTGTCGGTTCCAAGTGGAAAAGCCTATTTTTTTCAGATAGAAATAACAGCATTCTCCACACACTGTAATTTATAAATAGATAAGAGCTAGGTAAATGAGTAATCCGTTTGGAAAAGCGGTTGTAAATACACATAGCAATTTTTACAATTATTTTTCCTTCTGATCCCTAGTGACGAATGTGAAACCAGTCATATGGAAGTCAAGTGAAAATCATATCAACATGCATTGCGGCCCTTTTTCAACAGTGAAGTAGGCTATAAATAGCTGTGCCTTTATTTAGAATTTTTATTGTAGGCCCTCATAATTTGCGGGGATTTAATTTGGAGACCCAGGCTATAGGCATCTTCTGTAGGACGTTTTAATTATATGCCCAGGCTTTTCTCAGTTTTATTTGACAATTTGTATCATGTTAAATATTAGCCACCATCGGGAGCCACGGTCAGTAATACCCACATACATTCATAACTGTCAATGAAGTGTTAGTTTCCTTAATTGTTTACCTTTCTTTCCTCTGTCATGCACATGTAGTTGTTCCTGAGGGTTGCTAGCATTAGTGGATCATATAAGGCTAATGTTAATTTGGGGCATGTAGCCTATTTGAATCATTATGGAACCACACGTAGCCAGTTTCACGACGACTGGACCGTTGGCATACAGTTCCATGATTAGTGAGAATTTGGCAACATTTATAGGACTATTTTACACATACTTCAACTTCCAATGTTTCATGGACTGAACTTGTATATTGTATATATACCACTGTATTTTTGATTAGTCCATTTATTTAGTGCGTAAAGGCCCTTCAAACCTGTTTTTTATGATTCATACTTTCCTAACCCTAAAATCTACCAGTTGGTGCTGAAACCGAGATGAATATGCATATACTTAGATGGCTGTTTCTTATTGAGCCCTATATTCTGAACCCGTTTTCTCTATGTATTCTAGTATGTCGACAAAATTCGAATGAAAGGTACATCGTATTTATAGGGATGGCTTAAGATAAATGTACTGAAAACCCTAGTGAATGAAAACTCCATGAGAAAATCTGTTGGCCAGCAAGTGGGAGGGTTTTCAGCGGTTTACTTACTTTTAGTGTACATACACTCAATTAGTATTTGGTAGCATTGCCTTTAAATTGTTTAACTTGGGTCAAACGTTTCGGGTAGCCTTCCACAAGCTTCCCACAATAAGTTGGGTGAATTTTGGCCCATTCCTCCTGACAGATCTGGTGTAACTGAGTCAGGTTTGTAGGCCTCCTTGCTCTCACACACTTTTTCAGTTCTGCCCATACATTTTCTATAGGATTGAGGTGTGGGCTTTGTGATGGCCACTCCAATACCTTGACTTTGTTGTCCTTAAGCCATTTTGCCAACTTTGGAAGTATGCTTGGGGTCATTGTCCATTTGGAAGACCCATTTGCGACCAAGCTTTAACATCCTGACTGATGTCTTGAGATGTTGCTTCAATATATCCATGTAATTTTCCTGCCTCCTGATGCCATCTATTTTCTGAAGTGCACCAGTCCCTCCTGCAGCAAAGCACACCCACAACATGATGCTGACACCCCAATGCTTCACGGTTGGGATGGTGTTCTTCGGCTTGCAAGCATCCCCCTTTTTCCTCCAAACATAATGATAGTCATTATGGCCAAACAGTTCTATTTTTGTTTCATCAGACCAGAGAACATTTCTCCAAAAAGTACGATCTTTGTCCCCATGTGCAGTTGCAAACCGTAGTCTGGCTTTTTATGGTGGTTTTGGAGCTGTGGCTTCTTCCTTGCTGAGCGGCCTTTCAGGTTATGTCAGTATAGGACTCGTTTTACTGTGGATATAGATACTTTTGTACCTGTTTCCTCTAGCATCTTCACAAGGTCCTTTGTTGTTGTTCTGGGATTGATTTGCACTTTTCACACCAAAGTACGTTCATCTCTAGGAGACAGAACGCATCTCCTTCCTGAGCGGAATGACGGCTGCGTCGTCCCATGGTGTTTATACTTGCGTACTATTGTTTGTACAGATGAACGTGGTACCTTCAGGCGTTTGGAAATTGCTCCCAAGGATGAACCATACCTGTGGAGGTCTACAATTTTTTGGCTGATTTATTTTGATTTTCCCATGATGTCAAGCAAAGAGGCACTGAGTTTGAAGGTAGGCCTTGAAATACATCCACAGGTACACCTCCAATTGACTCAAATTATGTCAATTAGCCTATCAGAAGCTTCCAACGCCATGACATCATTTTCTGGAATTTTCAAAGCTGTTTAAAGGCACAGTCAACTTAGTGTATGTAAACTTTTGACCCACTGGAATTGTGATACAGTGAATTATAGGTCAACTAATCTGTAAACAATTGTTGGAAAAATTACTTGTGTCATGCACAAAGTAGATGTCCTAACAGACTTGTCAAAACTATAGTTTGTTAACAAGAAAAAATGAGTTTTAATGACTCCAACCTAAGTGTACGTAAACTTACGACTTCAACTGTAGCCACACCTGTAGAGCGCATTTACGTGCCTACATTAGGTAAGTCTGAATACCAACTACTGAGAAGTGTGTAGGAAAGGTGTACATTTCCTAAGTCTGAATCAGCCCCCAAGTGGGGACTGGAGTCAGCAGCATGACACTGTGGGTGGAGAGGTGGGTGATGTGTGTGTGTGTGTTTGTATTACTATACTCGTGTATACCGGAAATCCCCAAGTCCCCACAAGGATAGTGGGGACTTGGAAAATTCTCCCTCGTGGGGACATTTGCCAGGTCCCCAAAAGGACAAAAGATATTTTAGGCTTTGTGGTTCAGGTTAGGGTTAGAATTGGGGTTTAGGTTTAGGGTAAGGAATTATGATTAGGTTTAGGGTTATGGTAAGGGTTAGGGAAAATAGGGTTTTGGGTCCCCACAACGACAGTACAACATTGTGTGTGTGTGTATGCGTGCGGGTGTGTCTATTGTTGAGGCAGCACATGAAGGATTCTAAATATGGATTGAGAAGTTCTGATAGTACTTCAGTAGGAAGTCCGAAGTCGGTACCTTTGCAAAACCTGGTGGTGAAAGGAAGAGATCAAGCCAAAGTGCCTTCCCCTTGTTTACCTTTTCAGATGGATATGCTCTTGAAGGACCATGATGGTTAAAGGTTAAACATGGCTCAAATCAAGGGGAGGCTCAGTCCTAGAGGACCAGAGGACAGGGGGAGGTTAAGAGGAGTCTTTACTGTTTGAAGTAACAAGTCAGAGATCATCTAGCAGCTGGCCTTGATCTCCATGAAGAGGAAAAACACCTAGGGCTCTATTCAATCTGTATCGCCTAACCGTTACAGATTTCGCGATCGAAATGTAAAGGTAATTTCTGATTGAGCCGACATATACAGCATTTACCGTGAGTGCAGCCTCCGCCAACGCTAAACATTGCCTTTAAATTTCTATTGGGCTTTAGCGCTGAATTTCCTCGATACATATTGAATAGAGCCCTTATCCTTTATTTACACTAACTTATTGGGGTCTTTTCCCGTTCATGTCTTTTACTGTTCCAGAGTGGGTTAATGAGTATTGGGGTCGAGTGAAGCGGTCTGCTCTGCCCTGGAAATGAGCCCAGTGTTTATGACTGCCGCTGGAATGGGTTCATAACCGCGGCTGAACCTGTGAAGTATTGAATCTGGGGTTAATAGCCTGTTGGCCTCTTTAATGGGCTTCATTCAGACCAGCCGACTGCTGCAGGCCACACACACACACACACACACACACACACACACACACACACACACACACACACACACACACACACACACACACACACACACATCACAGTGTCATGCTGCTGACTAGTCCCTTAGGCAGTGTCTCTCAGGTTCATCACCTGGAGGCCGATTCAGACTTAGGAAAAGTACACCTTTCCTGCGCACTTCTCAGTAGTTGGTTTTCAGACTAACCTAATGCAAGCGCGTAATCCTGCCTGTTTGGCCCTGTCCGGGGGTATCATCGGATGGGGCCACAGTGTCTTCTGATCCCTCCTGTCTCAGCCTCCAGTATTTATGCTGCAGTAGTTTATGTGTCGGGGGGCTAGGGTCAGTCTGTTACATCTGGAGTATTCTCTTGTCTTATCCAGTGTCCTGTGTGAATGTAAATATGCTCTCTCTAATTCTCTCTTTCTTTCTTTCTTTCTTTCTCTCGGAGGACCTGAGCCCTAGGACTACCTGGCATGATGACTCCTTGCTGTCCCCAGTCCACCTGGCCATGCTGCTGCTCCAGTTTCAACTGTTCTGCCTGCGGCTACGGAACCCTGACCTGTTCACCGGACGTGCTTGTTGCACCCTCGACAATTACTATGATTATTATTATTTGACCATGCTGGTCATTTACGAACATTTTAACATCTTGACCATGTTCTGTTATAATATCCACCCGGCACAGCCAGAAGAGGACTGGCCACCCCTCATAGCCTGGTTCCTCTCTAGGTTTCTTCCTAGGTTTTTGGCCTTTCCAGGAGTTTTTCCTAGGGAGTTTTTCCCAGCCACCGTGCTTCTTTCACATGCATTGCTTGCTGTTTGGGGTTTTAGGCTGGGTTTCTGTACAGCACTTTGAGATTTCAGCTGATGTACGAAGGGCTATATAAATAAATTTGATTTGATTTGATTTGATTTGATTAATGTGTGGCTACCTTGCGCGCACTGAATAAAATTAACAGCTGAAATCCCTTCTACTTGATGGCCAACAGATTTTCTCATGGAGTTTTCATTCAATAGGGGTTTCAGTACATTTATCTTAAGCCATCCCTTTAAAAACGATGTACCTTTAATTTGAATTTTGTCGACAGACACTACAATACATCGAGAAAACTGGTTCAGCAGGTACATAGTCAGATAGGTTGGCATTACTCTTCATCATGTTACTGTAATATCATTACACATACACAGTTAATGCTAGTACACATGGTGGCTGATGACTTATTTATACTAATCACTCTGCTTCCAATCTATTATTCATGTAAAGCACTGGTCTGCATGCCTGTACTGATGCTGACGAATGGAAATGGGATTGAATGGAAATAGAAAACAGAGCACGAGTCTCTCAGACTAACCATACTCTACGCCCCAGTCTGCATTAGCCATGGATGAAGGCTTCCAAACCCTTCAAAGTGAGCTTGCTCACAATCACTGCACTCTGACAGGACCAGATAAGGCACTAACACCACATTGGAAAGGGTAGATGCTGCAAGTCAGTTGTTCAACAAGGTATTTTAGTAAAACGCAGTGGTCCTTTGTAGAGATAGACCTACTAACAGATACACAACCACATTCTGGTGGAAAGTTTGCAAATTCTATGGTAGTTTGGTATGTGATGGTTAAACTAATATCTGAAAGATGTTATTTACATAAATACAGAGTTTGACAGGTTGAGACCCATCTGGTCTCAGCTCCATCTCTCTCCCCACTGCTGCATGACTCAACTTTTCAGATGAGCAGCCAGAGGTAGACTGGGATGCGGACAGAACTAGACTGGACTTACTAGACTGGACTTACTCTCTACTCTGAGCATTCACATCAAATTGATTCTCCTGCTTTGGTGCCCAATTCAATCAGATCCGCTTTTGCCAAAATCTGTATAGCGGTTGTTTTGGCGATGTCAGAAGTGGAACTGCATTAGAGTTGTCAAGTCCACAAGCAGCCCTGTGCAGTAGGCTATTGCGGACACTGCCATTGGATGCAGCGAGTCGCATTAGTAATAATCCCATACAGCCTCTACACCTCCATAACTGAAAAAAAATCTTTATTTCTTCGTTTAATGATTTTAAATTTGACTGTCATTATTTCAATAGGCTATACAGCCTACACTTTCTTGTCTCGAACTTCTAACACGAGTGGGTTTGGTGTAGCTTCGTGATAAACACACGAGCAGCCGCTCACCGATTTGACAGCTCTTAATGCAGTTACACCTCCGACACCACCAAAACACCAGCTATGCGGGTGTCGGCTATTGTCGGTTAATGCTTAATCTGATTGAATCGCAGCCTTGATCTCATTCACGACCTGATCTTAAAATAGCAGGAGTGCCCCACAGTGTCAGCACAACAAACCCGGTATACAAGTCCCTCCCAGGGCGCTGACAACACTGAAGCAGCCCCATTAGCACTAAATTGTAAACAGTCAGTTACCCAGGCACCACCAACACCCGGCGGTCCAAGTCTTTCTCAGATTGGATTGTTCCCTCTGCCGGCCCAAGAGACTAGGCATTTATGGGGAGGAAATTAAAGAGCTGGGCTGAGCGCATTTGAAAAGGAGAACTTTATTTACAACACATAAGGGGCTGGCCACTGGCCAACTACTAAACTATTGCTCAGTAGCCTATACACCATTTATCAATAAGCCACGTCAAGTTTGCTTTTCTCTCTCTAACTCTTTAAAACTTATCAGTCCTAGGGACTCCCAACAAAAAAATCAGTTTTTTTTCACTACATTAATTTATCTGCATGTCTAGCCCTTATATTTAGCCTCACAATTAAGTGTTTTACCATTTTCTTTTCAGGACAACCAGGGCTACAAGTAGAACACAAAACAATTTGACATTAACAGTGGCATTCATGAGTTTTATTGACAAATGTGACTGACTGCCTTGATTTGGTCTTATGTAGCAAAATTTGAAATTGTGTTTTTTACTTTGGATAGAGACAGAGCTAGAAAATGGTATATCATACACTGCATTTGAGGAACAATGGGAAAGTAATTCTGCTTTGAAAGTTGATAAACTTGTAACCTCACTTTCGAGAAAATGGCATTTGAATTTTTGGTACCTACTGGAGAGCTCTTTGCCCACACCCATTCAGCATTGTTCACACCCTCTTAAGCTTTAGCCCCCACCCAAACTCTGACCATTTTACTCGCCCTAGCGTTGGTGGCTAACTGTGCTGCTGGCAACAATTTAATTACGCTTTTTTGCCGGCGTTTACTGACACCGGCCATATTCAACGGGTGTTGAGCATTCGTAAATTCATCAGTTATTCTGCACTCTGGCACACTCAGATGAGAAAGCTCTAAAATCGGAGTAGATGGCCAGACTGAATTTACAAACAAACCCGAAATGGTTACTTGCATAGTGGAGTCTTTTGTTACGACATGTAGCTAACTAGCTAGGTAAACAATGAACCATAATCCCAACTCATGATGTTACTACCCTGCATGAATCGGCAGGTAGCTAACCAACCAGGTTCATTGTTAGCTAGCTAACATTAGACTATAACTAGCAATGCAAATGGCTCTGAGATATAAATAATAAGATCATACACGTAACGTTAACTAGCGAGCCAGCCAGCTAACGTTAGCTAACTAACAGTACATTTTAACTTGAAATGAAACCACTTTCTGTCAAAATTAGAAACGTGTAATATCTAAAAATGTAGCTAGCTAGACTATCTTACACATATACATCAAGGATGGATGCATCTCCCTGTCACGGACGCCATGGTTGCCCTTAGTTTGAAGATGTAATCCAGAGACCAGTGTTTTCTCCATCTCCTTAGCTATGATACACAAATTCCACTGATTTCAAAACTCGGTCCTCCAGAAAGTGGAGAGCAACACTTATGCAGTTTTACTACGCGATACATTTTTATAAAAAGCCACGTTAAACAGGATTACCTACACATACTGACCAGCTCAAATAGACAGAAGCATGCTATATGGCAGACCAATCCGAACTCATCTCTCGGCATGTCCAGCCCACTCATTATCTCAGCCAATCATGGCTAGGGGGAAGGTTGCTAACTTTTCTGTGGCTAAACCAACTAGGCTCGTAATTTAACAATTGTATTAGTATTTACATATGGCATACTAGTTTGTTATTAAGGCACATGAAAGGTCACATGCATTTTTATAAAAAACAGCTCTCCTGTGAAGTAGTGACCTGCGACATACACGTAGTTTCTTGAAACGAGTCACAAATGTCAAGCAAAAACCTAATAGAAAATGAATTTATAACAATGCTGTAAGTACAGAAATTGTTTGCTCAGTAGAAAATGAATATCCAACTAGTTAGTGACAACTGTGTGGAGTTTGTGACAGCAACTACGTCAGTATTGTAGACACTATGTCCTGGGATTTCCTATGATATTCTATATAGAAGAAACCTTACCTTCTAATGACCTGTTTGACTTGTGAACGTCATTGAGCAAACATGCGCATTTGAGAGAGTCTCCGCTATTCATAGTGGGCTCATAATAGTATGTAGCTCAAACCGTATGGATTTTACAGACGTTTTTGTGAGAAGAACCGTTTTCGGGATCCGGCCTTATCTCACAATCCGCTCTAGCTCACCCCCTGCTAATCACATACTAATGGTTGGTATCAGCTGAAGCAGAAGAACACAAATAGACAAAACCAATGCAAAAAAAGTCTGTAGCTCAAACACACACTGTTTAAGGGGTTGGAAGCACTAAATCACGCCGGTGTGATTGTGGGACTCAAAGTGTGCAGGCCAGGGCCACAGGAACTGCTTGCCAATATATCAAAGTAGCCTAACCCTTGAAGAAACCGAAGTAACTCTCCATTTGCATCATCATCTGAAGACAGTTATTACTTTTTAATAGTTACTTGTGCAAAAGCAATGCCATTCACACGTGATGGAATCTTCTTGTTAGTATGGTTGCTGTGCTTCACCGTATGAATGGCAGGATTCCTTATTAAATTTCTCTCTATCTCTTTCGCTCTCCCTCTCTCTCTCCAGGGTTGGGTCTGTGTGGACCTGGGTCTAAAACAGGTTAAAAAAAAATATATAATTTCTCTCTCTGGGTGTCTCATTAAAGGCTCTCTATCTAATGAGATTAGGTCCTGGGGATTAATGGTGTGGCTAATTGATAGACACACAGCCGGGGAGGATTAAAATCCTTCCATTCCCCCGCCGCTTTTTGGGGCCTCAGCTGACTAATTGAAATCACAGGGATGGACACAAATACACGTTGTGACCCAGCTCTGCAGTGTACAGGGAGTTAGAACCGTCAGGCCTTGACATCCAGCAAAAACACAAACAGAGAATAGTACAGTCAGTCATTCAGCGAGGGTGTAAAATAACCAATGGCCAAGTTTAAGATAAAAATAGTATCAAGAGCATATATTCCAGGAGGGTGTAATCTCAGAAAGTTGGAGTGAAGAACACTGATGGTTGAACAGGGTAGAAATAAGTAAGGTGCCACATTTTTAAAACATGTCTCATTTATTTTCTAAAGCACATATCCAGATCAATGAAGAAAATAATTCAGATACACTGAATAATAGAACAACTATCAGCAGGCATGGCTGTTTAACCCTTGAACAGTTCCAACTTCAGAGGCCGACAGAAATGCCTTCGTCAAAGACACATGAGAAGAGGGAGGGCTGCATTTGACATATTAAAAAAATTGAACTATAACAAAGCTTTCTTAATTCTTAAAAAAGAACCAACAATTTTTTGTGTGAAAAAGATAAACTGAAAGAAACCTACAGCATCTTGACCAAAATTAGAAAAGAAACACACGCACACATTGAAAATGGCCGGGCCAAAATGTCATTCAGCCCATTGAAGAGCTAGAGCATCAACTTTTTTGTTGTTAATACTTCAAAAAATAGGTATCTTACAGCATTTTCTTTTTTGAATGTCTTTTTACAGAGTATATTCATATATTTTCAGCTTACTATTTTTTACATTCTCACCACATAAGAACAAGTGCGTTGAGTAAAACATTTTGGGGAAAAAATCATGCACCTTTTAATAGTTGACCTAAAAAATGGGAATGTTCAAGGCAAAAAAATCCTTATAACGCTTCTTTTTCAGTGCCTTCTTTCCAAGCCATTTAAAGTCTTACTGTCTCATACTGTCCCACTACTCAGATCATGCCTATATAAGTTTTACAGTGTGGAAAGCAACACAAAACCGTACAGGGCAGGCAAGCGTCCAAACGTAAATGCTCCTAGACTGAGTTCACAGAGGAAAGGCAGGCATTCTCTGTTTGTTAGAAAACCCCCACATTTATAAAAACAACCACATACACTCACACACCCAATGTCAGTGTGTTGTTGTGTTGACCGGATGATGCTTGGGAAAGTCTTCGATCACCCTAGTGTGTATCAGGTCTCACTGACAGAGGGTTGCTTTAGTAGTACTTCCCCAAAATGCTCCAAAAGGTCAGAGTTCAACCGATCTTAACCTGCAGCCAGCCCTCGTTGTGAGGTTCACTTCTCTGTGTTGCTGCTGGGTACAGTAGTTCTTTCTACACCAGAGAGAAGAGGAGAGGGAGACATATGAAGGTTGGGGGCATGGGGGTTACAAGGGAGTGTGCCGCTCGAAACCACTCCAATGGCAAACAACCCTGAGATAGCAGGAGTCCAATACAAAACACACCACAAAAGGCACTTTATAAAACGACAGTGCTTCTGTTCTAAGGAAATTCAAGTTGAGAGAGAAAGTGTCTTTCTGTACACTCTGTTCAGCGTTAAGCCAAAAAGAGACGGGTTTGTCCTGTTCCTTTTTATCATCCAAGCCAAACGAGCGTCATCACTCCTGTCTCTCAGAAGTGCCTTGTGTCCCCAGATAGCTTGAGGTTCAGTAGAGTGAGAAACAAAACACACTAAAAACTTGCCACTAAAAAAGCCAGAATAGAGTAGCAGCAGAACCTAGTGAGGTCACAGGCCGTGTTCTAGAACAGTCTCTAACGTCCGTTCTGTCCTCACTGGTCTACTATGGAAATATCTAATGTGGTACTGCTTGGGCCCTGCCTGTGGTTTCGAGGAGCATCTGACCCCAACCCCAAACCCTCCCCCCGGACCCCCTCCGTACCCCACCCCTTTCTCAGTCGTCGTCTCCTCCGCCGTAGAGGTCAGCCAGCTTCTTGAAGCGGGGGCCCCAGTCGTTGAGGTAGTCGTAGTCTTGGTCCCCTGAGCTTGAGGAGTTGAGGGAGCTGACAGAGCCGGCTGTGGAGCCGCTGCCCTCGTAGTCAAACACCAGCAGGGAGTCATAGGGCGGGGCTGTGGGGTCGTTGTCTGCTGCCCTCAGACCCTGAGAGAGAAAGACAGAGGGTAAGTTAACACTGAGGAGAGGAAGGCAAAACACTTCTACTGTGCCTTGCTACTGTGTTTGAAAACTTTTGAAAAGCTATCACTGTTAAGTACAGGGACGTGAACATTAACACACTTGTATGATCTTTCGAGATGAACAATGTCTAATAGTTAACATACGTCGTTGATGAAGTCTCCGATATCTCCGGGATGAGGCAGGCTGGGTCTGACGGGGTACTGGGACTCAGCGATGACAGGCCTCTCGTCCACCCTGCGCACTCCCGTTGGTTTACAGATGATGTGGTCCAGAGCTTCGGGCTGCTGCAGCTGGCTTAGGTCATAGTCCTGCAACACCAGACAAGGAAGGGGACTCAGTGTAAGTGTAAGAATGGCGGAGAAAGTGTTTGAGTCCAATCACAGTATTTTTAAACATTACATCATCATCATCGGCTTCATCATCCTCGGTGTGGTCATCAACAGGCTATAAGTATGGCTGCGCTGTTAAACGAAGTCCTAGTGCATGTGTAATGTGTATATCACTGACCTGGTCCTCCTCTCCTCCTCCCTCCTCATCGTATTTCAGGATGTTGTCTCTGACGTCGTCCTCTGGGTCGATCAGCAGGGGCTTGGCCTGACGCTCCTTCTCCCTCCGCTTCATCCACATCACAAACACCAGTACCATTGCTGCAACACACACAGCACATCAGCAGGGTAGACAGAGGAGGGCTGGGAGTAGTATGTTGACACAGACAATGACACCTACAGCACAGGTGTGTGTGTGTGTGTATAAGTGTGTATTATACTCACTAAGCAGTATGATGATACAGATGAGTATGGCTATGATCGCTCCGGTCCCCAGTCCGGCGGCAGCTACAGCTCCGGTGGTAGTACAGTCTCCGTTGTCATCACACGGACACACCTTGACCTTTATCATAGACCTGTTAGAGAGGGGCGGGTTCCCAGAGTCCGACACTATGATGGGAACATCATACACCCCTGCATCCAGGTAGGGAATCCTCAGTCTCAGCTGGGCATAGTCACCTGCACATAATCACACAGACACAATGTCCCGTCACTGCGTGAAGCTCCCAGTATCCGATAGCAGTGGTGTAAAATATAAACAGTTGACCATTCTGGAGTTTTACTGTAGTCATCTATGGCCATATGAGCAGTACTGCAGAGATAAAATACATGCAAATGCATACTGAATAATACACAGGCAGTTACTGTAGCTAAATAGACATGCAGCTACAGCACAGCATATCCATTCAACCTAAAACCAGAGTATAATTTTTTTTTTTACAGCACGTCACAACACAAAAACAAAAACGCACCCTATACAACACATTCCACGAGGTGATCAACATATGGTTTCCAAATTTCGTCAAACACTTCTGGTTTTTATTTGGCTTTATAATATACAACATCCAACAGTATAGCCAGATAGTTCAGTCCTCCAGTTTCTTATTGAGGGTGAATATAAGGCTTACTAATTCATGCCTATACATTTTTTTTGCAGCAATTAGACCTAGATTACAAAACTCTCTCTGATATTGATCACCAATATATACATTTCCCAACAGACAGAAATGTATATAAATTCCTAGACACAATGGAAATGATAGCACATACATTATCTCAAAATGGTGTCAGTTTATCACAGAACCACAGCATATGTAATAGGGTTTCTTTGTGCTTTTTGCATCTCCAACCAAAATGTGACATTACATGGGTGCAGTCATATGAATTATCTTAAATAATCATAAGGTATTACATTTTTGTTTCAATACTCCTCCATGCACAAGGATAGTCTGCTGTCCATTGTTAAAGTGAATGCAGATGTGTAGCACAGTAATACATTTTCATATGAGGTAGTCCAAAACCCCCAGGCCATTTAATTTATTAAAAAGGTTGGATGAAATTGAAACTGGCAGGGCCTGGAATAAATACATCAATCCTGGTAATATATACATTTTTATTGTGTTGACTCTACCTACATGTAACATAGATATTGGGAGAAATCTCCATACTGAACATTGAATTCAATCTTATCTATTAAAGGAAAGTAATTGATTTTATATGCCTCCTCCAGATTGCATGGTATCAGTACACCCAGGTATTTCATATGTGTCTTTGTCTATTTCCACTTAAATGTACTTTCTAAGCTTGAGAAGTATAATTAGAAATGGGCATTATTTCAGTTTTCTCCCAATTCACTTTAAATACAGCACCATGTGTCCAACAGTAGTAAAAGAAAAGACAGATTAATAAAGTAAAATGTAATCCACATACAATGACATTACATGTTGATCTCCACCAATCTCTATGCCCCAGATTGAGCCATGAGTTCTAATTACTGATGCTAGGGGTTCTGTGACTAAAGAAAATAAATAACTAGACCAAGGGCATCCCTGTCTTGTCCCTCTTGATAACAGAAATGATTCATAGATCTGTCAATTTGTTCATATAGATGCTTTGGGGGATTTGAACAATAGCTCAATCCAGGAAATAAATAACAGATCAAAATCAAACTTTTTTAAAGACAGTCACCAAATATGCCCATTCCACCCTATCGAATGCTTTTTCAGCATCTATTGATACTGCCACTTTTGGAGCGTTCAAGTTCTTGGTATGATGAATTATATTGAAAAAATATTGGAGATTGTCTGAAGAAATCCTGTTCTGTATAAACCCTGAGTAAATCAACTTGTGTGTTACTGTTTCTATGCGAAAAGCCAATACTTTAGCAATGATTTTGTGATCCACATTCATGAGTGATAATAGGCAGACAGATCCGCATGACAATGGATCCTTATCTTTCTGTTTAAATAGCATGATTGTAGCCAAACAAAGACTGGGGAAGTATGTTTTTCTCTAGATCTGCTGTGAGCATAAGTAATATAGGATTTAGTCATTTGGAACGGAAGTGTCGATATATTTCACCGGGAATCCATCATTACCAGAAGATTTCCTATTTTTTAGATTATTGATGGACTCCAACAATTCCCCTGGGGTAATGTTTCTATCCATATTCATTTTCTCTGATTCACTTATAATTGGTAAAATGGCCTTATTAAGGACATTGTCTATATCCTCTTAACTTTTGTTTTAGGATTGATACAGTTTGTGATCAAATGTTTTAAAGACTGAGTGGATTTCAGAAGGATCCATTGTTATGCTACCTGGAGTTTCAATGTTATGGATGAAGCCTATTCCCCCTCAGGAAACTAAAAAGATTTGGCATGGATCCTGAGATCCTCAAAAGGTTCTAAAGTTGCAACATCGAGAGCATCCTGACTGGTTGCATCACTGCCTGATACGGCAATTGCTCGGCCTCTGACTGCAAGGCACTACAGAGGGTAGTGCGTACGGCCCAGTACATCACTGGGGCTAAGCTGTCTGCCATCCAGGACCTCTACACCAGGCGGTGTCAGAGGAAGGCCCTACAAATTGTCAAAGACCCCAGCCACCCCAGTCATAGACTGTTCTCTCTACTAACGCATGGCAAGCGGTACCGGAGTGTCAAGTCTAGGACAAAAAGGCTTCTCAACAGTTTTTACCTCCAAGCCATAAGACTCCTGTACAGGTAATCAAATGGCTACCCGGACTATTTGCATTGTGTGCCCCCCCCAACCCCTCTTTTTACGCTGCTGCTACTCTCAGTTTATCATATATGCATAGTCACTTTAACTATACATTCATGTACATACTACCTCAATTGATCCGACCAACAGTGCTCCCGCACATTGGCTAAGCGGGCTATCTGCATTGTGTCCCGCCACCCACCACCCGCCAACCCCTCTTTTACACTGCTGCTACTCTCTGTTCATCATATATGCAAAGTCACTTTAACCATATCTGCATGTACATACTACCTCAATCAGCCTGACTAACCGGTGTATGTATGTAGCCTCGCTACTGTATATAGCCTGTCTTTTTACTGTTGTTTTATTTCTTTACTTACCTATTGTTCACCTAATAACTTTTTTGCGCTATTGGTTAAAGCCTGTAAGTAAGCATTTCACTGTAAGGTCTACACCTGTTGTATTCGGTGTACGTGACAAATAAACTTTGATTTGATACTGCATGTTTCTCTTCCTCTTTCTTAATTTACCAATCAAGTATTTTCCTTGCACTTTCACCTTGCTCAACATATTGTTGCCTGGATTTCATGGCAGCAATCTCTGCAGATCGGGTGTTTATTGTGTTACATTCGAGCTTCAGTGTTCAACTGTTGAAGGGTGTTCAAATTTTGTGTTAAAATGTTTCTGTTCTCGTATTTCTAATTCTTTATGGGCATTATTTTTCTTATGTGAAGAGTAATACATGATACAACCTCTCGTATATGCTTTAAGATCTTCCCAGACAACAGTTGGGGATACTTCATTATTTAAATATATTTCCAAAAACATGTATATCTGTGTGTTGAGCTATGAGGTAAACTTCTTATCTCCAAGTAACATTGTGTTGAATTGCCATGTCTTTGCTATTGGCATAGGAGGTTTGAGCTTTAACGTGAAGGACAATGAGCTGTGGTCCGTAATTATTCTAGGAAGGTATTTACGTCCAGAAACACATGCAATTAAAGTAAACTATAAAAAAGTCAATTCTTGAATATGAGTTGTGGATGTGAGAGTAATAGGAGTATTCTCTTTCAGTTGGATGTTTACATCTCCACAGTTCACATAGACCCAGCTCTTTGATATTGTGGCTCACAAACAATTACCTTACACATGTTAGGAAGAGGATATAGTTGTCACAAAAAGTGCCGTGTTGAATTGTCCAAACTGCAGCGGGTATGTGGATACTCATTCTTTTAATGAAAAAACACAAAGCATTCACAGGAAAAACCAAACAATAAACGATACTCACGACCAACCAGTGTGGCAGGCTAAACAAGCAGTGCTCACAAACAATTACCCACAAACACACAGACAAACACACCCTACTAATATAGGACTCCCAATCAAAGGCAACTCAACACACCTGCCTTCAATTGGGAGTCCAATCCCAATTAACTCTACATAGAAAACAAACCTAGAACCTATACCCACAACTAACTAACCCTAGAAATACATAAACACAGAGCAGTGCCCAAAACCGCCGGAATACATAAATAAAACAACCTACTACCGACACCACCACCCCAAACCATATAAAACAAATACCCTCTGCCACATCCTGACCAAACTCCAACAACAAATAACCCTTAACTGGTCAGGACGTGACAATAGTTTAGTTGATGACATTGAAATAGTTTTAGTATAAGTTCATTAATGAACTTTGGGTCGTCTTCATGTGGGCAATAACAATTCAGTAAAGTGAATTTCCTTTTACCATTATAAAACATCCATCTGGTCTGAAATAATTTCTGTAGACTTAAATGGGACTTTTTTTAGCAATGAGAATTGATACTCCTCTGGATCTTGCGAAGTAGGTGGAGGAGAATGCCAACCCATCCCAAGCTCGCACAAACCTTTCACTTCCTTTTGCTGATAGGCGAGTTTCTTGTAAAAAAACATATGTTGGCATTATTCTTTTTCAAATATGAAAATAACTTCATTATTTTGGCTGGCTGCACAATTCCATTGACATTCCATGTCACACATGTTAAGTATTATCCACAACACGTGATATTGAGATGGGTCTTTACATATTTTTGGTCTCATAGTGACTCCATACATTATGTAAGGTGTTGATACACTACATAAACAGCTACAATGATAATATTGTTGATCAATCCTCAAGCTTCTTAATGGGCATGTATTCACAAGACATCATTTTTTTGTTATTTTTTACAATAAATTCCACATGATCCTTTTCCCCCTCCTCCCCTTACCCCGTTGATGCTTCCCACATGAATCTGTCCTGTACTGTTGCTCAGGTGAGAGAGCGACCTTATTGGTGCTGCCGTAGTGGCCATTTCCTTTAATGCAGGTTATTGGTCAGTGACTATGTCTCTACACATTACAAAGGAAATATATAAAATCACGTCAAATCAAATTCTATTTGTCACACACGTCAAATACAACAGGTACAACATATAACAACCTTACCATGAAATACTTTCTTACAAGCCCTTAACCAACACTGCAGTTTTAAGAAAATAAGAGTTAAACTGAAGTAAAAAAAAGTAACACAATAAAATAACATTAACGAGACTATATACAGGGGGAACCGGTACAGAGTCAATGTGTGGGGGTACAAGTTAGTTGAGGTACTTGAGGTAATATGTACAGGTAGATAGAGGTAAAGTGACAATGCATTGATAATAAACAGCGAGTAGCGGCAGTGTAAAAAAAAACAAGAGGGGGGGGGGTCAATGCAAATAGTTTGGGTAGTCATTTGATTAATTTTTCAGCAGTCTTACGGCTTGGGGGTAGAACTTGTTAAGGAGCCTTTTGGACCTAGACTTGGCGCTCTGGTACCGCTTGCCGTGTGAGAAGTCTATGACTTGGGTGGCTGGAGTCTTTGACAATTGATAATACAGTGGCATGTATTCATGGATGCCAAGGTAAGCCACGTTTACCCAAAAATATTGATCAAGAAATAAATAAATAATGTATCTTTCTTATCTCTGTGTTTCATAATTTTCCTTCAATACGCAAGGGGCTGAATGTATCTCATCAGAGAAAGCATCTGAGCGAGCAAAATAGCGCCCCTCTTTCTTTGTATGTGTAGCCCATCTATCTGATGCTGTCTGGTCCAAAAGAGAATTACATTTTTGCCACCCGTAGTAGGAAGGAAGTGAGCATTTGGCCTCCCTTGATAAGAGAAGTATCAAATAATTGCCAATCCACGTTGAGCTACACCGAGTGCGCTCAACTGTGAATGGTCCTCGTGGTCCAAAAAAAAAAGTGTCAAGGAAAGTCAGTTTGGATTTGGCTTCATACCAATCACATCACATCAAAAGCTAAACGTTATTGACAGAAAAATACTTGAATTGTTGCATCTCGTTGTGTTGTTGTCCTCCGGTGGTTAGCTAGCTAGCTAAAATTGTTCCTTTCCAAAATTAGCCATGGATGGAGATAGGGATTTGGACTTCATTCTCCGTACTGGCCAATGATTATGACGGTGATTATGATCCAATCATGAAGTAATTCATTGTGTCCCTGGCCTGAAGTTCAATATGTAGCTAGATGTAGTAGGCTAATATTAACTAACTGGCTCATCGTTGCACATGAAAGGAAGTTAGGCTAGTGAGCAAGTATTTTAGCCAGGTAGCCTAGGACAACAAAAACTAAAAGTGTGTACTGTATGACAGTCATAGACTGTTTTGGCAACATGAAAGAGAGGAGGATGGCATTGGCGTTTCTCTACAAGTAGGGTGAGTCAACATGTTTTTTCTACTTACGCACAGATATCAGTACCAGTTACAACCTAATCATATTTAGCTTACATTGATTGGACTAAATCGGTTTTTTTTGTATCTTTTAGTGCACACTGTACTAGACTAAGCATAGGTGATTTAATAATGTTGAAATGTTGAAGTTGAAATGGTGCTGGAATAGTGGAGCCAGCTCCTGTTTTCTTTGCGACTTGCTGTAACTCGCCGGTGTTCTAAATCAATAGTTGTTTAGTAGTCCGAAAATGTCAGAAACATAAACTTGATTGACCAGCAACTGTTTATTATTTGCAATATGCTTTGTGGACTCCACTGGACAGATGTTGCTCTTCGGTTTTGTGATGAAACAAAGGTGTGGTTGAATTTATTCTGCCACTGTGTCTTTTTATTGTCTCAGCCTTAGGCCTAAATCAAGGTGGCAAGGCAAATGAACTAACAGGTTATAGGTTAAACAATGCACTTTTTTTTCTGGCTTGATTTCCCAACACATGCTACTGTATTTATATAGTCTTGGCCAGATACATTTTTTTACCATTATTTAACTAGGCAAGTCAGTTAGGAACAAATTATTATTTACAATGCCGGCCTACACCGGCCAAACCCGGTCCAATTGTGCACCGCTCTATGGGACTCCCAATCACGGCCAGATGTGATACAGCCTGGATTCAAAACAGTGACTGTAGTAATGCTTCTTGCACTGAGATGTAGTGCCTTAGACCACTGCACCACTCGGGAGCGCTCTAGTCAACCACAAATGCCCTATTTTAAGTAAGTAAGGTGCGTTACGAAGGACAATATTTATCTACTGAACAAAAATATAAACGCAATATATGTGTTGGTCCCATGTTTCATGAGCTGAAATAAAAGATCCCAGAAATGTTCTATACACAGATGTTCTATCTCTCAAATTTTGCTCAGAAATGTATTTACATTCCTGTTAGTGAGCATTTCTCCTTTGCCAAGATAATCCATCCAACTGACAGGTGTGGCATATCAAGAAGCTGATTAAACAGCATGATCATTACACAGGTGCACCTTGTGCTGGGAACAATAAAAGGTTGCTCTAAAATGTGCAGTTTGTCACACAACACAACGTCACAGGTGTCTCAAGTTGAGGGAGTGTGCAGTTGGCATGCTGACTGCAGGAATGTCCACCAGAGCTCCTGCCAGAGAATGTAATGTTCATTTCTCCACCATAAGCAGCCTCCAACATTATTTTAGAGAATTTGGCAGTACGTCCAATCGGCCTCACAACCGCAGACCACGCCCCTACCTTTTTTAAAAGGTATCTGTGACCAACAGATACAGACCATCTGTATTCCCAGTCATGTGAAATCCATAGATTAGGGCCTAATGAATTTATTTCAACTGACTGATTTCCTTATATGAACTCTAACTCAGTGAGATTGTTGCATATTATGTTTATATTTTTTCTCAGTGTTTAAAAATGTCCACTGCCCAACTAGTACTAAATTAATTTATTTTTATTTTTTATATATAACATTTAAATAACATTTCTTAAAAACGGTCAAAGGTTTTATTACACCTGCTCATTCAGGGTTTTTCTTTAATTGAACTATTTTCTACATTGAAGAATAATAGTGAAGACATCAAAACTATGAAATAAAACATGGAATCATGTAGTAACCAAAACAGTGTTAAACAAATCAAAATGTATTTGAGATTTGAGATTCTTCAAATAGCCACCCTTTGTCTTGATGACAGCTTTGCACACTCTTGGCATTCTCTCAACCAGCTTCACCTGGAATGCTTTTCCAACAGTCTTGAAGGAGTTCCCACATATGCTGAGCACTTGTTGGCTGCTTTTCCTTCACTCTGCGGTCCGACTCATCCCAAACCATCTCAATTTGGTTGAGGTCGGGGGACTGTGGAGGCCAGGTCATCTGATGCAGCACTACATCACTCTCCTTCTTGGTAAAATAGACCTTAAATAGCCTGGAGGTGTGTTGGGTCATTGTCCTGTTTAAAAACAAATGATAGTCCCACTAAGCCCAAACCAGATGGGATGGCATATCGCTGCAGAATGCTGTGGTAGCCATGCTGGTTAATTGTGCCTTGAATTCTACATAAATCACAGACAGTGTCACCAGCAAAGCATCCCCACACCCCCACACCATAACACCTCCTCCTCTATGCTTTACAGTGGGAAATACACATGCGGAAATCATCCGTTCACCCACACCGCGTCTCACAAAGACACAGTGGTTGGGACCAAAAATCTCCAATTTGGACTCCAGACCAAAGGACAAATTTCCACCGGTCTAATGTCCATTGATCATGTTTCTTGGCCCAAGCAAGTTTCTACTTATTATTGTTGTCCTTTAGAAGTGGTTCCATCGCAGCAATTCGACCAGGAAGGCCCATTTGCGACCAAGCTTTAACTTCCTGACTGATGTCTTAAAATGTTGCTTCAATATATCCACATAATTTTCCATCCTCATGATGCCATCTATTTTGTGAAGTGCACCAGTCCCTGGTGTTTTTCGGCTTGCAAGCCTCCCCCTTTTTCCTCCCAAAATAACAATGGTCATTATAGCCAAACAGTTCTATTTTTTTTTCATCAGACCAGAGGACATTTCTCCAAAAAGTACGATCTTTGTCCCCTTGTGCAGTTGCAAGCCGTAGTCTGGATTTTTTATGGCAGTTTTGGAGCAGTGGCTTCTTCCTTGCTGAGCGGCCTTTCAGGCTATGTCGATATAGGACTCGTTTTACTGTGAATATAGATACTTTTGTACCCGTTTCCTCCAGCATCTTCACAAGGTCCTTTGCGGTTTTTTTTTTTGCACCAAAGTACGTTCATTTCTAGGACATAGAACGAGTCTCCTTCCTGTGCGGTATGACGGCTGCGTAGTCCCATGGTGTCTATACTTGCGTACTATTGTTTGTACAGATTAACGTGGTACCTTCATGCGTTTGGAAATTGCTCCCAAGGATAAACTAGACTTGTGGAGGTCTACAATTTGTTTTCTGAGGTCTTAGCTGATTTCTTTTGATTTTCCCATGATGTCAAGCAAAGAGGCATTGAGTTTGAAGGTAGGCCTTGAAATACATCCACAGGTCCACCTCCAATTGACTCAAATGATGTCAATTAGCCTATCAGAAGCTTCTAAAGCCATGACATCATTTTCTGGAATTTTCCAAGCTGTTTAAAGGCACAGTCAACTTAGTGTATGTAAACTTATGACTTCAACTAAGTATTCAGACCCTTTACTATGAGACTTGAAATTGAGCTCAGGTGCATTCTGTTTCCACTGATCATTCTTGAGATGTTTCTACAACTTGATTGGAGTCCACCTTTGGAAAATTCAATTGATTTGACATGATTTGGAAAGGCACACGCCTGTCTATATAAGGTCCTACAGTTGACAGTGTGTGTCAGAGCAAAAAACAAGCTATGAGGTCGAAGAAATTGTCCGTAGAGCTCAGAGACAGGATTGCGTCGAGGCACAGATCTGGGGAAGGGTACCAAAACCTGTAGCATTAAAGGTCTCCAAGAATACAGTGGCCCCCATCATTCTTAAATGGACATAGTTTGGAACCACCAAGACTCTTCCTAGAGCTGGCCGCCTGGCCAAACTGAGCAATCGGCGGAGAAGTACCTTGGTCAGGGAGGTGAACTAAGAACCCCATTGTCACTCTGACAGAGCTCCTGTGGGAATGTTTTTCAGCTGCAGGGACTAGGAGTCTCATCAGGATCACGGGAAAGATGAATGGCGCAAAGTACAGAGAGATTATTGATGAAAACCTGCTCCAGAGCGCTCAGGAGCTCAGACTGGAGCGAAGGTCCACCTTCCAACAGGACAATAACCCTAAGCAGTGGTGGAAAAAGTACTCAATTGTCATAATTGAGTTAAAGTATAGATACCTTAATGGAAAGTTACTCAAGTAAAAGTAAAAGTTACCCAGTAAAATACTACTTGAGTAAAGTCTAAAAGTATTTGGTTGTGTTAGGTTCTAATTTCTCAGAGTAAAAACTCGACGGACACTATGAAAGCTTAAACCACGTTTATTCTTCCCAGAGGATCAATACAGCTGCATTAGACAAAGACATTGTTCACACAAGCACTGATATTTAACCCTTTCTCCTAGGCTGAGTCTCCTCCTACACATCTGAACAAACATTGTATCTTTACCGCTAGGCAGGAAACTAAGTGATACGGCCATAAACTTTTCTTTCTCCCTTTAAGTGACCTGACCTCGACCCCTTTCATCACTAATCCATGGATCTCTCCCCTTATCAGTGCCTGCCATATGTGATCGCTTTCCCTGCACTCAGTACATTCCAAGTTAATTGCACCAACCATATACCTTCCTCCTACAGATAACCATTAACTTCTGGTGTAGACCCTCTAAACCAAAGCACTCAATATTTCAATAGGATACGTGATAATTAACCCTATCCCAAGTTTAGGAGTTAGTACCCAGAATCCATCAGTTCTACATATACTTAAGTATCAAAAGTAAATGTAATTGCTAAAATATACTTAAGTATCAACAGTAAAAGTAAAAGTATAGATAATTTCAAATTCCTTTTATTAAGCAAAGCAGGCGGCATAATTTTCTTGTTTTAAAATGGATGGATAGCCAGGGGCACACTCCCACACTAAGACATACTTTGCAAAAGATGCATTTGTGTTTAGTGAGTTCGCCAGATCAGAAGCAAAAGGGATGACCATGTGTTGTCTTGATAACTGAGTGAACTGGACCATTTTCCGGGCCTGCTAAGCATTCAAAACGTAACAAGTCATTTTGGGTGTCAGGTAAAATGCATGGAGTAAAAAGTACATTCTTTTCTTTAGGAATGTAGTGAAGTAAAAGTAAAAGTAGTCAAAAATATAAACGCTCCCCATCCAACCTGACAGAGCTTGAGAGGATCTGCAGAGAAGAATGGGAGAAACTCCCCAAATACAGGTGTACCAAGCTTGTAGCGTCATAACCAAGAAGACTCAAGGCTGTAATCGCTGTCAAAGGTGCTTCAACAAAGTACTGACTAAAGGGTCTGAATACTTATGTAAATTTAACATTTCAGTTTTTATTTTCAATATATTTGCAAAAAGTTCTAATAACCTGTTTTTGCTCTGTTATTATGGGGTATTGTGTGACAATTTATCAATTTTAGAATAATGCTGTAAAGTAACAAAATGTGGAAAAAGTCAAGGGGTCTGAATACTTTCCGAATGCACTGTAATTAGTGTTTGTGAAACAAATATAGTGTTTACTATTAAGGAGTCCTGTCGGGTTCTACCTTCTGAGATAGATCAGACCCATCCAAAGTATACATCATTTTTTCTGGCCAGAGTGATAGGCTTAGCTCTTGTTTTCCAAAGCTAAGGAGTAAGTTATCCCCGCAGGGTCAATAACAAGAGAAAAACAACATAAAAAGCACTTGCATCATTATAGTATATTTAATAGAAAAATGTGTTAAACTCCAATTAAATAAATGCAAACAAATGCAGGCCTATAACCACTGGAGTAGCCTACAGTTCCGTTGTACTGCACACAACCACATGTGGGGCTCGCTTGTCTTGACCCACCGGGGGACAGCGCTCTGGGCACTGGTAGAGGCAAAGCGAGTGCCATTTATTCACTTGTTTTTTCAGAGTTTATCAGCTACATGTTCAGTTGGCCTAGCTACATTTCTTGTACATTCCACCTTGGGATTCAGTTAATGAATTCATTTTGATATAATTGTCCAACAAAGAGCTGGAAAAAATGATTGAAAGGTGCATAATTGTGGGCTTGGTGCACATAGCCTGCTTGTTTGTCACTTCTCTTTTATAAACTCAGCAATTGTCCATGTTTCTTCAACATTCATTCAACCAATTCATTAACATTATTCATTGCACTTTCTATGGGAAAAGAAAAGGATAATCGACATGTGATGATATCATGTTGCCCACATTGATAAGACATTTTCCATTTCACATATCAACTTCCCCGTTATGATGCCTACATTTGGGCGAAAGTAAATTAAACGTGTTAAAAAGAAGGAAGGGAGAGAGCAATGGAAATAAAATAATTGTGTGCTTACAATTTCAGTGTCTTCGGCTGTATGTTATTTCATCTCTCACAGTCTTTTTTCCACATACGGGACATTTCATTTCTTCCCACCCACTCAGGCTTTTATAGCCTATCGGCTGGGGACCATTCAAAAATAAGTGTCCAGATCATAGCAATCATCATGTTGTCTTATTTAAACAAATAGATCATGGCTACAGCCTACCAATTAATGGTTTGCCATTCATGCTGCGCAGTCAATAGTCATAAAAGTGTTATTCATTTAGACAGATGGTGCTGTGCTTTTCTTTCCAATAGGCATGTGAGTGAAGGCCTTAACACACACTGTTCTCTTTTGTGTCTTTGATGTGGTGGGGTGTAAAAGTCCATCGTTCACCTCCTTTCAGTAGCCTAAAAAGTTCAATAGTCCAGTGCCCCGTCTGTCATACATCATCTGTTGTAGAGGCTGTCCTGTAGTCTATACATTTCATTCATTGCCATTTCCACTGTTCTCCTTGTCCAGGTTATCCAGGAATCAGGTAGCTTATTTTGCTGATTTCAGTGTGATGTCTCTTTCCTTCTGTTTTACCCGTAGTTGTGCGGGGTAATCGTTTTCCCCATAGCTTTTCTTTAGAGGGTGAAATTCTCAGCGTTTCATGTAGAGGTCTCTGCTCATGTCGGCGTTGATAAAGGTCCGACTACTCCACTTTTTGGCTTGGATGGTCAGCCGTACAACTTTATCTTTGACCCTATAGTTAAGGAACTTTGTGATGATGCCCCTTGGATTGCTGCTCGTGTCCTCTCTCGGGCTGCCTGTTCGATGTGCTCGTTCAATTGTGGGAGCCCGTGTGAAGTTCTCCTGTTCCAGTAGTTGTGGTATTACCTTTTCCAGGAATTCTTCCATTTCGGTTGCTGCACGGCTTTCGGGGAAATATACGAAACAAAGACTTGAACTGCGTCTGAAATCCTCCGTCCTGTTTCATTAAGCCCCATAATTATGATTTTCTCCAAGGCTAACCCGGTTTCGGCCTTCGCCACACGTTGGCCAGTTAAGTCATATCAGTTTAGAGTTTTTGACATCTGATATTTTCTTCATCTTCTTGGACAGTTTGCCATTGCCGGTGCGAATCTCTGTTAGTAGTGTCTCTAAACTCACTTAAGTCAAGTCGTCAGCTACTTGGTCCATGGTCGCGTTGTTTCACTGGGTTTGTTTGTCTCCATTTCTTGATCTAGTATTTACCATAACATAACATGCAGTTATTTCTTGACTTCAGAGTCGAGTTCTTTTCTACTTAAGAGGCATATTTTGTGTAAAGAAAGGGATCACCTAGACCTCACGATCGCATACCGGAAAACATAGCCCTCAGTAGTATCGGATTGTTAAAATAAATAGTGTCATAGATTCATCTGTAGGGGTGGCATCTTGTCTATCAGGGCAGAGAGATGAATGGATGTGATCTGTCACAAAGCACACAGCTCATACGTCAACATGAGACAGAGCCATTCTGGAAGAATAGTGTAATTTACTGTAAGACCTCCATTATACCACAGTCCATCAGCCTGAGACCACACCATTGTCATCTGTCACACAGCAGCAAACACACAGGGAGCGAGCATCCGCACACACACATTAGACAATAGCAAACAACAGAAAGCATTATACTGGGACTGTGTGGAGAAGGGGCTTCAGTATTTGAACTCTGACACAATACACCTCTGGTGGAGATCTCTTAATAGTGACCCAGGCCAGCCGTGTGTCTTACCGCTTATGCGGGAGGCGGTCCAGTTGCGTCGGACGCTAGGGGGGTAGGAGGGCAGCTCGAACACAAAAGGCCCCACGTGAGGGTCAGCGTCGGCGTCGGAAGCTGTGATGTTGACCCTGGAGCGGGGGCTGGCGCGTTCACACACCTGGGCCTCCTTGGGCAACAGCACTGGAGCGTTGTCATTCACATCTATCAGATGGATCTGTAGAGTACCTGTCCCACTGGCTGGGGGAGAGCCTGAGAGAGGGTGAAGGGGGTGGCAGAGGAGGGAGGAGGAGAGAGAAAGAGGTGTGAGGAGAGAAATAGAGAGAGGAGAAGGGAGAGACAAATGTAATCAATCCGAGGAAGAGGGTCACTTCATGCGTATACAGTACCTAAAAACACTTTCATCTGAAGGGAGGAAATATAATAAAAATGGAATACAGCAAAGGGACAGAGGGATGGGAAATGAAGGAGCTGAGAGAATATTGAGGGAGGGTTTGAGAGTGATGGAAGAATACAGCATACATTTGTTGTGAATGCTCCCAGTGATGACAGCCATAACAAATGAAACGGCACATAAATATTCCACTCTGTGTGAGTCTAGAGCTCAGCACTCTCAAAGGACACAGTTATGAAATGACTTTACTGGAAAGCACCACATATCTCCCTGACACAGCACACAGGGGCTGTTGTTAAAATGACCTTAACCTACGATACACTATGACAACAAACACATCCTAATGTAGTCAGACTGACCCTATAACAACGCAACGCTAACCTACAGCTCGTGACCAACAGACTAACAGTCTTGTATAGCTGACAGATTACCGTGGAGTATTTTCTGCTAAGTAACGGATGCTGCACTGTCTGCGTGAATGGAGCTCATCCAAGCTCATCACACTGAGGAGATCCAACTGTTTCTTCTATTAGAGAGTAACACAATGCATGAGTTACAGCTCCAGTATGTGAAGCTCTACTGCCTCAGCGCAGCAGAGCACCCCAATCGACTGCTTGTCTGTAATGATTGGCTTGGCGCTTTGTTGAGCTCCCTCCTTGGTGGAGCAGAATAAATAAAAGCAAAACTCAATCAAAGTGGAATATATCCCAGTGTCAACTGGTGTTTGAAATCAATATGCCGTCAACAGCTTGTTGGCCGAAACTCTGCATGCTCGAGAGCAACCCACCTCTTTCCCGCAATCCAATCCTTCATATCTCTGAGGTACAACACCACCTGGGCCCTCCCTCTCAAACACAGAGAGCACACACACCTCTATTTGCAATGGTTTGGGTCGATTGGTTTTAGAGTACTTCACCGATCGCTACAGCAGCTTTGAGAGCACGCACCTGTGGCACATTTAGACAGATATTTCACTTCTCTCCATAGTACACAAGGGATGCATTGAGCAGGCAACGCACACACACACACACAAACACACACACACTCACTCACACACTTACCAGACTTACCATTGTCGGCAGCCAGGAAGGTGGCCTCGTAGATGTTGTTCCTGACGTACATGGACTCCCTGTCCAGCACGGCCATGGTGGTGATCTGACCGTTGGTCCTGTTGATCCTCAGCCAGTTAGCTGGGTCAGACAGCTTCGAGTACCTGGAGACACACAGTAGAAACTGTTCCAACATATCTCATAGTGATAACCAATGTTACATCTAATTCCTTCGGCACTAAGCAAATTTCACGTCTGCTGAGAGCAAACTTGAACGTTGTGAAAATTCTGTGCAACTTCCAGCACGAGTTTACTGTGAACACTGAGGCTGTACCCACTTTAAGTTACAGTTTTAACAGTGGCCAAGTCATCTACTGTGGCTATTTGATCACAATGCAGGCCTACCAGAGTGGCCTACCATCAAAAACAATGGAGAAAATGCACCATATAAAATGTTAACATGCAGTAGCAGCCAATGTGTGGTGTTCAATGGAGGCCAACATTCCATGAGACTTTTGAAAAAAACATGCAGGACTTGACATTAACCTGTTTATCCACTTGTTCTTCAGACAAGGAGGTGACTGAAAATGTTGTTGTGTTGTTTGATGCAAGAAACCACTTTACAAAATAAAATGCATAATTATTCCCATACCATTATTACAGAGAATAAGACAAATTATACTACCCTCTGCCTATTGGCTACTTAGCTTATTCAAGCCTGTCTCAAAATACAACACCGCCCCTTTAAGACATAACAAAAGCTCTTTACCTGACTGGCTTTTTTAAAGACGTCTAGAAATGTACGTTTTGTGCTCTTGTAGGAAGCAATCACTCCCCGATAGCTAACTACAAACGATCTATAATTGGGCTAATAACTCACTAACTAGTAAACGATATGAACAAAATGTGCACGCGTGGCCACATGCAGCTCTCGCTTTGATCTCAAAACAAGCGCATCTACTCACGACCACAGCTGTAAACACAGTCCAACTCAAAGTAAATGGCACAGATCCATATATGGCTATTTGCATATAGGCCTGCTGCAGCTCTGATTGGTTATGCCGCACCGGTCTGTGTAGAGTATGGGCTGAGTCATGTACAATATAATCCTACTCCAATTTGTTCTGCCTACAACAAAATCTCTTGCATAGTTTGTTTAGTTACGGTACTATAAGTTGCATTGAAAGTGGCTAATATTGCATTCATTCGATCACAATTGCCACAGTAAAGGGAAACATTGATAGTGTTGTTAACTAACAGGGAAAAATCGAGAAAGTTGAGTGAAGTTCAATCTCGTGCTTCTCTCTACGGGCTGACAGTTGTTCTGCGCACTGCACGGCAGTCCCGGGGAGCTGCAAGGCAGCACACCCCCACATGCACGCAGATTAGAGGGAACATTGGTAATAACGCCTTAATATATCATACAAGTGGAATCAGCGAATACCCTGTATTTATTCTTAACTTCCAGATAGGGTCACCTTTGCCACCATCTCCCCTGCATCAGGAAACAGTATGGTATTCTTGCAGCTTGCTTTTACCATGTAAACAGTTGACAAGAGTAAACTGATCCAAATGAAATGCACTTTCCAGAAAGGAAACAAATGAGTATTTAAGTGGAGAGTGGAGAGGTTAATTACAGGTAACGGACCTAACCTTCATGCAGGCAACACTGACACGCGAATGCAACCTAAGGTGATCCTAAGTTTTGGTGTACTCAGTGTATATTCTTCTCAATAAAACAAAGTAAATCAACGTGATTACTCAGTTAAAATGTGTTTGTCACTGTGTGGAGAGATGGATATACAGTATATATATATATATATAGAGAGAGTGTGAGAGCGAGAGAGTGACAGAGGTACAGCGAGATCAGATGCCTGGTGGGAGGAGGTTTGATGCTGCTGCTGATGATGATGAGAACAGGTCTAATTAGAGAACATGCTGGAGGATGACACAAGTTAGCGAGTGCCAATGAGATGTGTGGGAGATAATGGCAGCTAAGCAGCTAAATCTATCTCCCCTTAATGAAACACTCTGCCACATTTAGACTCCAAGGGACGGAGGGAGGTAAAGACTGAGAAATATATTGAGGTATCGACGTGGCGTTTCGTCGCGGGGAAATCAACCGATTAGAAGACAAAATAACAAGAAAATGAGTCAGAACGTCACGCCAACAGACTTGGGTGTCAGTTTGGATTTGATGTCCCTTGGCAGGTGAAACAGAGGTCTCTAGTTGTTGTGAGAGGCTCTGTCATCTCTCTCCATGCCACGGTGGCAGCCCTGGGGCACTCACGCCTCTCTCTGACACCCAGCTGGCAAAGGCTGGCACATGGAGAAGGGCACACAGCTTGTGGTGCAGTTCTACGATCCACCTATGCACGCTACCACTTCCCCCAAGTCTGACAGTAAAACCAGCTGGCAAATCAGACCCCGTCTACCCCCTTTCTTCTCCTCTCTCCCCTCCATCACTCTTCCTCCCCCTCCACATGAGAAAGCAGGGGGAGGAGTGACAGGGAAGGAAGAGCAGTCTTCTGGTACACACACACTGCAGCTCCTCACGTCATCTGTCGGCAAGGTCACTAAAGTGAATCAGCCAGTGGTGATCAGGCTGTCCAAACATGAGCTGCCTGTCGGCTGCAACGACATCTCTGGAGAAGACGAA